>NC_062197.1:5725014-5857514 GCF_912470025.1 Vespa velutina | reverse complement strand
TCTTAAATAAGTTTCCTTTTTCTAATTTCCGAATTAAATTAATTTTACCTTTCGAAAACAATCGAAACTTATTCGTAGCAATCTAAAATTCGTTTTAATCACAATTCAAGAATGTTACCTTTCAAAGAATACCAAACGCAAGTATTTACAAACCTTTTCGTGATAGGTTAGTGGATGTAAATATATTACGAATTCTATGAATATCGCTTTTACGCGTAGGATATGTCAAAGGTTCATGAAAGAGCAGATACGTTTCAACGGATGGAAAGTTACTATTCCCGATATTATTTATATTTGTCAGCTATATAAGTTAATTAAATCGATTGACAAACGAAACGAATGTTAAATGAAATTTACATATCAATATGAATTATATATATATATATATATATATATATATATATATTTGCATTTGCGTACTTATATGGAATAAAATTCTTTTTTCTTTTCTTTATTATTACAGAGTATCCGAATATTATACGTACAAATTTGTCCTTCACTGAAATTCATGATGGCACCAGTAAAATTATTAAACATGTACTTCTGAAATCAGTATCTTTCAAAGTACTTTATTAATGTTAACGATATTAAAAACGCTCGATATGTTCATCATGATCAATGATTAATAAAATGTCCAATCCATTAAATGTTACCATTTAAATACACTGCATATCCACGTCAATTTATTCGATAGCAGGCGATTCGATTTTTGGATTTAAATCGTTAATATCTTTCATTCGTTTATTATACATAATCTTTGATTATGAATTCCCAAAGAAAGAAATCAACTGGGGTATTGATGTCGATAGATTTAGTCGGCCAATGTATTGTACCTTAGTTGCTTGCTAATCAACCTGTTTAAGAATGCCTCATTCAGAGGACTTGCTAATGACGTTCAAGGTTCAATGCGCCGATGCGCCATCTTATTGGAAAATGATGACGTAGATGGAAGACCTCTATTTGTGGTTAAACAATGTCTTGCAACACGTCCAAATAAATATTGAAGGTCATTGTTGATTCATTCAAGAAAAATGGCCCAATCGATCGATCGATATATAACATATCACACGCATTAACGCATTAACTTTAAGACTATCTCTAATGTGGAATATAGATTTTTTTGATTTCCTATATTTTCTATGTTTCGTATTGTTTGTATATATATATATATATATATATATATATATATATATATATAAAAGAATTAATAAATTTTTCTTCAAAGTGGCACAGATATTTTTTTTTTTTTTTACCCTTATCGATATGGTTCGTTTTGATAGACAGAGAAAATTCATACGGATAATTTTCAGGCACTTCGTATATTTATATATAGACTTATTTAAATAAATTTATGTTTATATCTATATAGATATAATTTCAAACGAATATATTTATATTTATTATTTAAGTATAATGAGTGAAATAAATTTTAATCTGTTGAGTTTAATCGCCGACGATGTGTTCTTACCGAGGGAAGCTCGTTAAAAGCTTCGTTAAAATTTTGTTATCGATTAATCGCGCTTATTAGCAGGGCGCATTCCCCGTTGTAGAGTTATCAGCCATCTCGATTCCAACCGATCCGGAATGACGGTAGCTGTGGTTAGTAGTAGCATACTACTACCGGTAATACGCGCTGCTATTATACGCCTTCTCTATCTCTCTTTCTCTTTCTCTTTCTCTTTCTCTCTTTCTCTCTTTCTCTCTCTCTCTCTCTCTCTCTCTCTCTTTCTCTCTCTAACAAATATACAAAATTCCACCTCAAGCAAATAGTGGTCGATCGATTGGTAAGATATCGATTCGTGCCTTCTCGCATAAATTAACGTGCCTCTCGGCAAATTTCAAATTACTCTTCGTGAAGCAACGTTATTCCTGACTCTCTGTCTTTATGTTTCTTAGATTATTGATTTACTTTTCTCACTGATATACTCGAGAGTAATTTTATTTTTCAAAATGAACGAAATTGAACGCCTTGGATGCGATCTTGATTATACGTACGATTACGTTTTATTCAATAAGATCAAAAAAAATCTTACACGTAGAAATTCCATAGACCTTTTTTTATTTTATTTTATTTTATTTCTTTTTTCTTTTTTTTTTTAAGTACGAACTTAAAAAAAAGTTTCAACAAAAACGAAGAATAAGAAAATATTTTTATCCTATTAGAGAAATGATTCTATCGATGCGAATCTGTAAAAATCATAATTAAAGATATTGATATATTAAAATAATCAATTTATTCAAATGTTGTGGAGTATTTAAAAAAAAAAAAAAATACTTTTATATCCTACTATATCTCAAATAACAACTTATATATATATATAAATTTAAGAAATAGATAATACAATTTGTTATAGAAATATAAAATAAATAAAAACTATAAATTAATAAAGAAAAAAAAATTCTTTTTATTTTTTTTTTTATTTTTTATTTTTTATTTTTTTTTTTTTATATTTTCGGAATTAGATAAATAATATTGGAGTGAAATAGATAAAGCTATGCGAACGATCTTAACGATATCAATATATTTTTACGATCATTATTTATTACATTTTTTACGAGCGTTTTACTTGGTAAGGTGGTGGTATAGTGAAGGTGTCGTCGTTATGAAAAGGAGGAAGAAGGTTGAAGTAGACGGGGATCTGGTTTTACGATGGAAAAGGGGAAGCAAACGTGACTTGGCGGAGAAATAAACAACGACGAAGGAAAGTTCCATCGAGTCGAGTCGAGTCGAGTCGAGTCAAGTCCAGTCGCTTAAATGAGTTAAAACGTTCCCGCATGTTAATGTCTATTCCGATAGTTTATTGAAAATTATCACGACGTTCGATATCATTGAGTATCCGGAGTGATTTGCCATCGTTGATCGGGCAAAAAAAATGTTCTTCTTTCTTTCTTTCTTTTTTTTTTTTTTTTGTTTTTTTTTCTCGTAATATCAATGTATTCACATTGATGATGATCACACGAGACTCAGTAATATTATAGACGGCGCCGTCTAATGAGCGTAAGCCTTTACTACGGGCCATCATTAGTGAGTATGAACGAAAGAGATAGAGAAGGAGGAAGAGAGAGAGAAAGAAGGAGAGAAAACTCGAAGAAAAAGGATCAAAAACCAAGGAGAGGGAACGAAGGAAGAACGCTTTTTTTCTTTTCCTTTTGTTTTTCTCTTTTTTCGTGTTTTTTCTTTTTTTTTTTCTTCTTTTTTTTTTTCTCTTATGCGACAACAAAAGTACGAGTCTAATGTCTCGGGCCTTGACCCTGTTCGTCTAGTACACACCCAATCTCTTTCTCTCTCTCTCTCTCTCTCTCACTCTTTTTCTTTTTCTCTCTGTTTTTCTCTCTTTCTCTCTCTTCGCTTTTCCTATTCTACGTGTTCCACTTTCTTTCGAACATTGAACATTGAACGTAGTACGTACTTACTTACATACGTACTTACGTGAAATTAATACGACGCTTTTACTTTTTTTTTCCTTCTTCTTCTTCTTCTTCTTCGTCTTCTTTAATGATTTTTACTTATTCAATTTAACGATTAAGATTATTTATATTCAAATTTACTCGCATTAGTTCTTAAACGTTTCTACTCGTTTCTTAAACATTTCTATCCGTTTCTTAAACGTTTTAAAACGTTCTTAAAAGTTTTCTTTCTTTCTTTCTTTCTTTTTTTTTTTTTTCATTTTTCGTTTTCTTTTCATTTTCTAACTTTTCTCTAACTTAAATAGTTTTATAGATCGTTCGGAAATTTTTTTTTAGAAAAGTTTCGGGGTAAAAAGATGAAGAAAAGAAAAACAGAAAGTACAACGAATAATCCGACTTTTAATCTCTAAACGTGGAATGAACGTGGAATGAGGGTGGAAGGGGAATGAAAGGGACGATGGTAAGAGAAATCGAGAAATTCTTTTCAAAATGGAAAGTTTTCAAATTTGTTGGAGAATTCAAGCGGAAAAAACGAGACAGATTCTGATTGATATAAGAAGAAATGAAAGAAAAAAAAAAAAAAGGAAAAGAAAAAAATTGTTTCGTGCCTAATTTCTTGAATGTGTACATGCGAACGAGTCTGCTTCACCTTTGCTCATTAGATTATCGTCCTAGCTTTATGTCCTGACCTCGAGATAACTCCTTTCTCTCTCTCTCTCTCTCTCTCTCTCTCTCTCTCTCTCTCTCTCTCTGTTTCTCTCTCTCTCTCTCTCTTCTCTCTTTCGCGAAAATGAGAGGGAATGAGAGAGAGAGAGAGAGGGAGAGAGAGATTGCTTCCGTGCATGCACATAATGTAAGCCGAATGCAACGTCTAATGTAAATTAAGCCGTGCATGCATATTAACTACGCGTTGTTCCTCGCCGCGTAACGGATGTATCCGTGATATAATCTGAGTGTAACGCATTTGCAAACAGAAAAGTCAAAGGGTTTTAAAATATTCGCGACTCCATTCGGTAAAGGAACGGTACTCTATTGCACCTTTAAATTTATTTTTAATGATTGAATATCTGAAAAAAAGATGAAAGAAATGATATTAAACAACGGGGTTGATTAAAAATTCTCAAAAGAACTCAGATAAGTTTATTTATTGAACTTAAGTACGATATTACGATAGATCAATTGGAATATCAATTGTTTTAAAGATCGATTGTTAGATCGGAGGAAGTATAATTTTTATTTTATATTTTTTAATTGCTAAGTAACCCTATGCGATAATTTTTAATTTAAAAGAAAACTATTTCCTCTAATATTAATAAAAATAATAAATAATAATAATAATAGATATTGTAATATAATATAGTATTTAATAATATATAATATAACGTATAACTTATTATTTTTATTATATCATAATATTTCTATTAATATTCGAATATTATTATAATATATACAATTAAAATATGATAATATATATATATATATATGATAATGATAATTATAATAAACGAAGATATAGAAACACGATATATGTCAATTATTGTATTACTAAATCAAAAATGGTGAATACACGTGTCAATCTATTTCTCGACTTTTGTCGGTAAATAGTATAATAGTTATTGTAAAAGAAGATAGTAGAGTTTAAAATCGATCAGGATTAAAAATGGCTATGTACCCGATACATATGTAGGTAGGTAATACTTGGCTCTTAATCGTAAAAGCGATCAGTCAGTTGCTCGCTCGCTTCTTCGTAGTCGAGGTTGCTCGCTTAATCGATAAACGATAACTCGCGTTAATGGAGCGAGAATCAATTAATTTCTTTTTCCAGTGCACGCTCGCTTACGTAACCGAGAATAGATGAGCATCCGTTCTTAGGATAGGGGTGCAGGAACTTAGGATCGATTCGTTCCAGCAACAAAGTTTTCATCCTAGCCAAGGATCTCCAGGAAAATCATTTCAAACATTTATTTCATATCCATAACATTTATTTATTTATCATAATAAACTAAAAAAAAAAAATTTATATATATATATTATAAAAATTCAAAATTAATATAAAGTATTAAAGAAATTTTTGAAATTGGATAATAATAATGATGATGATAACAAAATATAAAAAAAAAAATATATATATATATATCAATACCAATCATTAATAAGAGAAATAGAAAGAAATATAAATATCATTATCCGCATATAACAATGGCGGATTGTAATGATCTCTTTTTATATTTCAATAATCTATAATAAGATCTAAATCGTACTCACAATACATCAAACGTTTTCGTTTTAGCAGGAATAATACAAAGACACTTTCAGAAATCAATCATTCTAAAAATATACGATATAATCCGGTCATTCATCAAAGAAAAATAATATTACGCTCGATAAAGATACATCCGTTGGGAGAAAGGGGTTGAGATCCTAATAGATGATGATAATAATATTAATAATAATAATAATAATAATAATAATAATAATAATAATAATAATAGTAGTAACAATGCTTTTTATGTTTGTTACAATTTTAATAACAAGTTCTTGTATTGAATTCATTCCTACAGATGCATTTTAAAGAACCTGCATTTTATAAAAATTAAAATAATAATAATTATAATTTATTATCAATAATAATAATAATGAATTGTAATAATTATTATTTAATCGAAACAAATAATTATATAATAAATAATAATTTATTCAAACGAAGGTTGAAATTGAATATAGAATTAATTTTAATATCGTGAAATGTTCGAAGTACTTTTATGATTCGAAGATTCGTTTTAGGAAATCAAGTGTATTCTACGTTAAAAGTATTTGGCAATCGTTTCAGTCGACGTAGCGCTTTTAACTGAAATTAAATTGGTAGCTTGCAACTTGGCAAGTATCGGTGCTCGCTACTTCGAATAACCGCAAACGAATTTTCTTTCTCTTTTTCTAGACTTTTTTTTTCAGAATTGTTTTCCCAAGAGATAAAAGAATTTAACAACGTTTCCTAACAGAGACGGATAATTTTGAAGGCACGTTTCTTTAATTAACCGTAGTTTTGTCATTAGTGATCTCAAACAATTCTCGTTCTTGCGACTAACTCTAAATCTAATGTACAATAGTTCGCAATTTAAATTGTTTACGTGATAATATTATAATTGTAACACATACATACATACATACATACACACACACACACTTGTATACATATGTATATATATATATATATAGTATTTTATTTACTTAGAAAAATAGAATGATGTTTATTTGAATGTATTATTGTATCAAATAAATTAGAAAAAAAAAACAATATGAAATAATTCCTCGCTGAAAATATTGTTTAGAGAGATTAGTTTTTAATATGGTTAATATAAATTGAACAACGTAATGACAATTTTCAATATTTAGGTCAATCTAATGTTTTAGTGTAAAACTAAAGTATAGCATGTAAAATTATTTTTCCAACTTAAAAATTTTTTTTTTTTTCTACAAAATACTTATCTACTTCATTAATAAAATATTATTAAATACTTATCTACTTAATCTATATATATATATCTACTTATCCAGTTAATAAATACTGCTTTCTACTTAATTGATAAAAATTATGTATCTAAATGAATATATAAATAAAAATATAATATATATAATTAAAAACATCATTTACTATTTTAAGGAAAAAAGAAAATTGATAGGCATTTATGTTCCTTCATGTTATCTAATTGATCTAAAGTAAGGCTAGAGTAACTATTAACATGCATAGATAAGTTATATAGGACATGAGTAAGGTGATAAGAAAACGTAAGAACATCCCGCTGAGTTTTTATGAATAATCTCATAGGAACGGTAGTTCGATCTACGATATTAAAAAGGTACGCCTATCATTATCCGCATAGTTCTTTCGTCGTGACGTAGGTTTGACTGATACTATTTAGCGATTAGGAAGAATCCAACGGTACGAAGATACCTATCGTGTTCTACACGCGGACTAAACGAACTTCGATAGTTATGACGATATCGAGGTGTACATGTTCTTTCGAGTGGAGTCTCATGGCACCCTATGGTGTCCTATACTGTCTCATGGCATCCCGCTGTTCGCGACCCATTTTACGTTTGGTATTGTCAAAGATTTGGTAAACCCTATTCATATCTTCGCAAAATTTATATCTCTTATTTTTGTGGATATCCTTTTCTTTTTGTACATATATATGAAGAAATTAAAATATAAAATTATCATTTCGTTTTTAATCTTATTACGAAATATCAATTTTAAATCAATCGATAAAAATTAAATATAACAAATTTGAAAGGTATACATTGAATATATAGAAAAAAAAAAAAAATACACATACACACAAATTATGTTTAGAGATATGTGACAAATATTAGAATTTCTGTACTTTCTCCTCCTTAAAACAAAGAAAAAGAATGCATCCAGGTCCTTGAGATTGAGTAAAAAATTTTCTTTCGTAATTCGTAGAGAGAATCATTAATGTATTTCTAACGATCGATTTATCGATCTTGTACCTACGTTCGCATTTAAAAATTTTCTTCGAAAAGAAGAAGAAGAAGCAGAAGAAGAAGATACAAGATAGCAGGAAATCGGTAGTAAATTAACGGAAGACATTAAATGTGGACAAAGTGTGGATATATACGCTTACGTACGAGTTATTCCTGTGTTCACGATTTTGAGGGACTCTCTTACTCTGTCCCTTTTCTCCCTTTAAAACGTTGTCGTGGCTCCGGATGTTACGACGATCGTAAGAAGAAAGCGTACGAATAAATTATATTTTACGATTCGTGCTACGATCATAAATCAAACGAGCATCTCTTATAAATTCTCCCCGTCCCTTTGCCGGACATCGTCGTATCTTTTTCCCCCCTCCTGCCCATTCTTTTTCTCTGTCGGACGTAAATATAGACGAGATTTGGGCCTACGTAAAAAAAAAAGAAGAAAAAAAAAAAAAAAGAAAGAGAAAAAGAAAAAATCGATAAGTTAAATCTTCGAATAAGAAAGAGAGAAAGAAAATGATAGAGAAAAGAAAAAAAAAAAAGTAAAGTAGGGTAAGGTCAATCCTTTTGTCCTTTATTCGATACGATTTAATCCAATTTTCTTTTTTCTTTCTTTCTTTTTTTTTTTTTTTGTTTTTTTCTTTGTTTTTTTAACTAGATCTATCAATTTTAAAAGAAATAAAAACAAATATTTTAATTCATTTAATATTTAAATTCATTTAATTTGTCAATAATGATTTAATGAATGAAAGAACGGCCTTTGGTTTAGTTAGCGCTTTTATATAATAATTACGATTTCAATTATAGTCAACTAAGAAAGATGTTTTTAATTCTTTGTTTTCTCTTTCATTATTATTATTATTATTATTATTATTATTATTATTTTTTTTTTTTTTTTTTTTTTTTAATTTATCGATCGACGAGTAATTAATTTTAATAAATATAAATTACACGACTTGTGTAAATTTCTAAATCCGTTATCAATACTGGAACTTTTTATTACGTCTATTGCGTTAGATATAAATCTTATTAGAGCGAAATTAATAAAAAAACAAAGAAAACAAACAAAAGAAACGTTGAATCTTTTTTCATTGTTCCATTTTTATTTCGTTCGTTATTATTATCTTGCGTAATCCCTTTCTGTTACGAATGGGGTTAGGATTGTAAATTAAACCTTAAATGAAAAACAAAAAGAAAAAAAAAAAAAAAAAGAAAAACCAAATAAAAGAATGTTGTAAAGGGTAGCTTGTCTTCCTAAATCTTGAAATATTGTAGCGTTTAAGCGTCGCGAAAACATGACGATTAAAGCGAAAGGATTACGAGAAGGTCCGCTTTTATGCTCGTGTAAACGAGCCCATCGAATCGGTGTTCTGAATCCACAAGCTCGTTTGCTTGCTTGAGAAGTACATACACACATACATATATACATAGATACATATATACATAGCTACATACATATATAGATACATGAATACATACATACATAGATATATTCTTGTATGGTGTCCTTCTCTCCTATCGATTCTTGCTCGACCGGCTACCGCTAGATGATCATTCGAGATTATCAGATCGTTCAGTTCGCGACGACTACTTCGTCCTGTTGTTCTACCGTTCATACGATTCCAACTTGGTTCTGTTGACTCGGTCCTTTACTGGATCCTTTTCGTTCTTCATTTTGTTCCGTTACGATTCAAGATAAAACATATTCCTTCAACGAAAAATGAGAGAGAGAGAGAGAGAGAGAGAGGGAGAGAGAGAGAGAGAGAGAGAGAGAGAGAGAGAGAGAGAGAGAGAGAAAGATAAGGATTGGTATCGCTTGTGTTAACGATTGCCAAGCACGATCTGTGACCTCTTGTATCTACGTATCCTTATTCTTCTTTTTGATCATTTCTTTCTTTTTTTTTTTTCTTCTTTTTTTGTCGTATCAAATATCTACTAAAATATATATAAAATAACAATTTTATTCAATCATATAAATAAATATTATTCGATGTTATAAAGAAATTTTTTATTATTTTTTACATTGAAACACACGTACTTATTTACTTACTTATTTCGAATAATTGTTTATTCTCTAACATTAAAATAAATGTATAATTATGATATCTCGAGTAAGGGTATTTGAACTTTTTATTTATGTTTCGTAATTATTATATTATCAGAATTATTTATGTCCGAATTCATTATAATATTTTAAAGATGCGTCAAAGTGTGCAAAAGAAATATTTTTTTTTTTTTTTTTTTTTTTTCAATGAAAATATATTTCCTCTTAATAGTATTATAGTATGCATTTAGTTTATTTCAATCATACAAGTAACGCAAGATGTCTAAAGCATTGCAAAGATATTTTTTATTTCTGTGAGGGAAAAAAAACAGACAAACAAGGAAATAAATAAAAATAAAGTTTATCACGATATTTTCGAAATGATGAAAATATAAAGTATCCTTTTTAAGATCCAATTTCGAGTTTTCTCGCGAGAAATCAAAATTTCTCCATCACAAATATCCGTTTAATCCATAAAAAATATCCTATAAAATTTACAGTTTCGAAATTGATCACAATGTCTAAATGACTCAAACATCGTTATCAACGTGCCATTCTATTTTTCAAATTTTATCTTTTCATTGTACCTGTTCGAAAAAAAGGAAATAAAGAAAATCAAAAAAAAGAGTCATGGCTTCTCTTTTTCGGTGAGAGATGCAAATGACGTTGGAATGGAGCATCCGGTTGCACGCTTCAGAAGCTGAGAGTTACAGTCGTTTTGCGAGCACGTTCATGTAGATAAGCGTCATAAAGTGTCTGTCGAGAGAAAGAGAGATAGATAGATAGATGAATAAATAGATAAAGAGAGAGAGAGAGAGAGAGAGAATGTGAGTGTGAGTGCCGTCAGACTTCGTAATGAATTTATTGTTACCAAAGAGCCGTATACTTCGCTTCAAGCAACACGCCATACGGATAAGATAACCAGCCCTCGATTAGTTTGTTTGTCATTCGTTAGAAGCGCTTTTCATGCACCGCGCAATCATCTTTTCATCCAATCCTTACACAATACTCTACAGTTTACCACTATAAACATAACTGTGCATATATATATATATGTGTATGTGTGTGTGTGTGTGTGTGTGTGTGTGTGTGTGTGTATAAATGTTTTATCGAAAATGCGTTTTATATTTGGTCGAACGAGCAAACATTTTCGAATCGAACAATCGACGATGAATGAAAAAAATACTTTTTGTTCGTTCGTTCGAATCTAGTAGATAATAATAATAGGAACGTCGTATTTTTCTTTTTCTTTTTTTTTTCTTCTTTCTCTTTTTCTTCTTCTTTTTTTTTTTTTTTTTTTTTTTTTTTTTTTTTTTTTTTTTTTTTTTTCGACATACCATTAACGAGCTAAAATAAATAGGTCTCATCCTTTACTCGAATTAATTATATTATTCAATGTTATAATCATCATAATATTATGTGAAACTGTTGAATGAATGGATTCTATTGTTTTAAATAAAAGTGTTGATTTATTTTTATCCTCTATGCTCTATTTTAATATCTTTAAAAGATTGACATCTTTTAATTAATTTTTTATGTACATATAATATAGATTTATCTCTAGTTTAAATGGATCTCGTTAATTGAACAACTTAAATGAACTTGTCAGAGATTTAAAAAAGAAAAAAAAAAGAAATGGTTATAGGAGAAAGAGAAGATATAGGAAAAACTTGGCTAATAGATAATCGACTCATTTATTACATGATATTTATATATATGATTATTATTTATTGGTTCAATATTTTAAATAAATGATCAAGATTTATAATAAAATATAAATACTTTGACATTTAATTAATTATTTTAATTATTTGAACTTAATTAAAATTATTTCTTACAAAATATTTATCATTAATAATTTAATTAATTAATTAATAAAAATATTTTTAAAATATGAAATAAATCAAATTCTATTTATACGAATAACTTTATGTATAATACACTTATGCAACTTTGTAAATATTTCAACATTCTAACATTTTCAATTGTGATCATTCCGATTCATTAAATATTGATATTAAATAAACGTATAAGATATAATACATAAGTATCATATATCGTAATATAAAATATATGATATTAAATATATTTATTACAATAAATATGTTCTCTACCTGTTAAAGAAGGGAAAGGAAAAGGTGAAGAAAGGATAGATAGGAAAAAAGAAGAAGGAGAATAGAAGAAGTATTAAATTCTTGGAAGTTTAAGCGAGATAAGCATCAAAAAAGGGCGCTTGAAGGAGAGATAGAAAGAAAGAAGGTGGGAGGGTGGGAAGGAGGGAGGAAAAGGGATCGTTCTCTCTATCAATGAGAGATCTTGGTAGCGTATGGAGATTAGAAACGAGAGATCGAAATCCCATGGAATAGAGAGATCGATGCTCGTCGCAAGATGAAATCTCAAATGATTTCTGAGCTCCGGTTTCATCGTCCTTTTTGTAAAGGGATACCTCTCCTCTCGCGTTAATAACGCCGTAGCAACTCGCCGCTCGTATTTCAGGTGTCGTCGGTATCTCTTTTTCTCTTAGAATCTCTTCAAAAGATACGGTCACGCTTTTACGATAGAAGACGTTGTCTTTCACCGAGTAAATAAGAAGATTCTAAACCGAAAAAGGAAGTTTAACATTGATCGACTTATTGGGTGACGCGTTTAAAACCAGTTCGATGAAGGCCGATCATTTTTCTATATTCTGACAATATTATCGATCGTATATCATGAGAAAAATAAGAAAAGAAAAAGTAAAAAAAGAAAAGAAAAAAACAAATGGAAAAGAAGAAAAAGAAAAGGAAATCGTTTGATAATCTGTAAAACGATCTACGATATTTATTGTTTTAAAAAAACTTAACGTTACGTGCCTATACATACAGCGAGATTTATAAAATTATTCGAAGAGTTGTTTATAACTTTTTAATAGATATCGAGAAATTAATATATTAAAATGGAAAAGAACAAAATAAAAAAAAAAAAAAAACAATGGGCTAAGATAATAAATGTAAGATGAACTTTTTTTTTTTAATAGATTTTTTGTTAAACATTTTTTTTTTTTTTATATATATATATAAAAATAATATAAATATTTTACTCATTCATTTTGTACATTTAATTGTCTATATAACTTGTATATAAGTATGTTAAAAGAAAATCATTTATATATTATCATATTAATATGGTGGTAGATAGGACAACATATTATAATCAGTATTATTCGACTTATGTTTATATAGGGTGTTTTTGTACTCAGTATATAGTGTCCTATCTATCGTATAAACAATAAAATAATTTGTTTCTTTAATACTCTATAAATAGCTTGTAAATATCCTTCTTACATAATAAATATCATCAATAATATTAACAAAATTTTAAAAGCCTTTAAATGTACGTAACTCGATAAAAAAAAAAAAAAAAAAAAAAAAAAAAAAAATTATTTAACCTTCTAAAAAAGATGTCCTATCATTTCAACAACTCCCTCGTACATATATACTTTTTAATATAAGATTAGATCTTAATAAATTATAATTAATTTAATATACGTTGAATCCTTGTATCTTAACGAGCGGTTTCGAATTCATTTATAATTAATTTTACATTAACCCAATCTTTTATGAACGATTATCTTCGTTCAATAAACGTTTACCGTATCGATATTATCTTTACCAATGTTTAAATCTTTTTATTTCCACTTACTTTTCGTGTTCCATGTTATTATGTATTTTATAGGGGATCGTTAAGAACGCCTCTTTCTTATTTACGCATCTATATAACGTCTCGATTGGCCTGAACGATAGCGTGAGAGAAAAAGGGGATCGCGTGTTAACATAAGAGATTTTTGTCAAGGATTAACGTCACGATAGCCAATGGATTAGTAAATAAAAAAAAATTTTCGAATGCATACCGATGATCCAACGAATATAGTGAAATCCGAAAGAAATATTCGAATTCGGTTTCTTCGTTTATCTCGTCCCGTATCTAAAGATCGTGGACGTATCAAGGTCGTAAAAAAAATATCTCCGATCTCAAATCTGAAATGTTTGATGGTATTGATAGACAGGCTTGAAAACTCGATAGATCGGATTACAAAATTTTGAGGAAATCTTTTTTTTTCTTTCTAATGAAAAATTTTCAAGCAATTGGAGTATATATATATATCGAGTTACATAACGAACGATCTTTTCTTTTTTTTTTCTTCTTTTTTTTTTTTTTTTTTTTTTTTTTGATGTTAGTGTTTGTTTTTCTTGGGAAAAGGATGGTTGTAAAAAAAATCGCTTCGATAGAATGAAATCATCTTACGATTTTTTAAACGTTTCGTTTTGTCGTGAAAATTGAATCTTTTCCTTTTTGTTTCTTTTTTCCAGGGTTTCTTTTTTTTTTGTTTTTGTTTTTGTTTTCCTCTTTTTTTTTTTCACGTGAAAATATTTTCCCATCATGATCAAAAGAAGATTGTACGATTTTGTTAGTTAAAATATTTTGTAAATAATTGATTGAAATAACGTTTATATAATATTTTATTTGATATGATCGATAATACGTGTTCATCGTTTTAATGAAAATTGTTAAAGTTTATTGCTCCCCAAGCAATGACCGACCAAATCGATGTTACTTCGCGTCCTCGCGTGTCTCACGAATCGTTTTAGTTTATTTGGGGTTCGCATCTCGCGTCAGTAGAAATAATATGCGTACGTAGGGTTCCTCTTGCGGTTCCACTCATGGCCGTCCGGTCCGCATGAGATAAAAGGACGAAAACGGTGAGTCCTTCGACCTATCTCTCTCTCTCACTCTTTCTCTCTCTTTCTCTCTCTCTCTATCTATCTATCTTTATCGTAGCATGACGAAGGTTATTGCTTTTTACTCGTCATCTTTATATCTACTTTGCTTATATAGTTTAATCGGTGGAATGTGTGAATAAGCGGAGTATGGATTATCAAGATTAATGGTAGAGTGTAACTTAAAAGAGTATGCATTCTATATAATCAGTAGGAGATATTTTATACGATGTATTTTATACATTGAAGAATTTTTTATAGAAAATTAACTTCGTTAATATTAATAAATATAATATATATCTGACGAAACAAATAACAAAATGACACGTCAATTATAATTGCTTGGCTTTTTTAATTTCATTTATTTCGATATATATATTTCATATATTTCGTATTTTTATAATGATCAATCACAATGCACTCATATTCGTTCGTTCTCCTTTTCTATTTATCTTTATAATAGTTCGTTACAAAAAAAGAATATATATATATATATATATATATATATATATATATATGTATATATATTTACTATATTTTTTATGCACTATACTCTTGTTTTTCTTTTCCCATTAATATTTTCTATCATTTCTATCAGTTTTATATTACTCTTCGAACATTGATAAGTTAAATAATTAACGATCGTTTTCGTCAATGTCGTTTCATGAAGAATGGAGGAGGAAAAGAAGAAAAATAAAAAGAATATAAGAAAAGAACGAGAAAACGAAAGAAAAAAAAACAAAAAAAAAAAAGAAAAAAAAGAAAAAAAAAACAAAAATTGATTAGATAGGAAGAATTTGTACGACGAAAAATAATAAATTTGATTTATCTTCCAAGCTTTCGTTACTTCGAGTCGTAAGTTATCGCGAGGCAACACATTTAGACGAGAGTTTTTCCATTCCTATCTTGAATGAGCCATTAGCGATGCGCGCTTGGCACGTGCGTTCTCTTCACAGACAGTGTGACGCTCCCTGTCGTCGTCTCTCTCTCTCTCTTTCTCTCTCTTTCTCTCTCTTTCTCTCTCTTTCTCTTTCTCTCTTTCTCCCTTTTTGCCTTACCGCATTATCCCAAAATAACTCTGTGGTATTATGCGGAACGAGTAGTCAAGAGAGAGAGAGAGAGAGAGACGGCAGGTGCAGCAGCATCCCGGTCCATTCCACCACATACATACGCAGACACATACACACACACACATAGTACTCAGTTGATCGCGGGTATCGAAACGAAAATTCGCGGAAGACTCGTGACCGAACCGTTCAACCCACTTAGCGCCAATTAAATTTATCCTTCGTTATTTCGTTTCCCGTTTGAAATTTTCCTTCAAAATACTTCTAAGAAATCCTTTTTGAATCACCATGATACTTACCTCATACGAACTTTTATCCGAAAATACTTTCGAAGGGTGTTTTATTTTTTTTCTAATTTCTTTTCTTTTTTTTTTTTTCTTTTTTGTTTTTTTTTTCGCGAACCGATACGAAAGTCTCCACCTACCCTTGCTTTCCTTTTACGTATGACCTTTAAATATTTCGCGATAAGATTTAAATGATATTACTCTTTTATATTTTATAATTTAACAATCTGAGGATTCTTTTTAAACTATTAGGAAAATCTAATTTATTAGAAACTCACGTTATATTAGAACATCATGTTAAGTATAGTAATTTTATCAGATCCAAGATGCTCTGCTCGAGTTAAGGAAATTGTTATGTTGAATGGAGGAAGAGGGCCTTAAGACCCATTTCCTATCTCTCTCCTTGGATTTATTTGTCCATCGATCGTATACTAATAAACAAATTAAATCATAGATGACCTGTCAGAAAAGAAAAAAGGAAGAAAGAAAGAAAGAAAGAAAGAAAGAAAGAAATATCAAGCGAAATCCATCTAAGACGTACTATCGAGAACAATCGATAAAGGATCATAAGAAGAAAATCTTATACGAGATACACGATCGATAAAAGATCTTCCGATCAATTGTATCGATTTATCGGACGAGTCATGTTTCCGATCCTTTCAGTATCCGAATCAGAACTCTGATTCTAATCGTAAAGGAAGACGCGTATAAAGCAAATCGAGATTACTTTTATCATCGTTGAAAATCGATCTTTTTGATCGATACTCTTTATAAGATCATCCAAGATCGATGGATAATGATCGAATGGTAAAAACGAATCTTTTTTTTTCTTCATTCTCTTCGTATATCACTATGTCTTATCAATTCATTCTTCAACCATACATAGATATTATTATTGTTAGATAGGAAAAATGTGTGTAACAATGATTATCAATAAATAAAAAAAAAAAAAAAAAAAAAAAAAGAAAAGTGTCTGTATATATACACACGTACATAAATGCTTGTGCAAAAAATATCTCATAAATACGAGATTAAAATTGCAAGAAACTTTGAGAAAGAACTTTAGTATGATAAATTTTCATGTTTTTGAGCCAGTTACAAAAGTCCATGTAAACAATTATTTGTTTCTTTTTTTTTTTTCTTTTTTCTTTTTATTTTTTTAACTTGTGACCTTTTCGGATTATAAAACCCCGACGTAGGATCGTAAAGTTGTATAAAGTCGCATAGTATAGTAGATACGTGCAGTAATATAGTGTTCCATCGAACATATACGATTCTAAATGATATTTTATAGATATTTTTTTCTTCAGTGTTTATGTATCTGATTTCTTTTTTTTTCTTTTTTTTTTTTTTCTTTTATTTTTTTCTATCACATTGTATACCGTCATATATATATATAGTAGAATTTTTTATATTGCATGGGAACTGTATTTTATAATATTAAATATATTAAATATATTATTTTGTTCGATATAACTCGAGTATATTAATCATTCGTCGATCATATCATTTCTTATATTATTAATATGTACCTTTTATACGTAACTCTTTCATTATCTATCCTGATAAAAATTTGATTCAAGTAATATGTATACGTTATATTCTTTACAAAAGAAAATTCGATCGGTCGTTGCATTGTGAACCTGGAGTTCTGTTCCTATAGACGCGTCTACCGAAATAAAACGCGAAGCTTGCATGGGTGGTACTCGCGCGAACTGTAGGCTTTACGATGCCTCTACGAGGCGACTAACAATGCGTACAATGGGGCCGAGGACCAAGGGATGGGACGAGACGGAATATGAAGAGGTCTGCCTCCGAGCGAATTTTTCCTCCTTCATCTGCCGGATGTCGTGTAAGAATTGCACCTTTCTTGGTTTATTAAGAAAAGAATCAATTAAATGTTTTCTTCGATTACTTATAATTTAATTACATAGATAAACAATCTTGAATAATTAAAAAAAGAAAAAAAAAAAAAAAGAAAAAGAAAAACTTTGACCTATCCGTTGTTCGATTAAAAGAAAAGAAAAAAAAGGATCGGCTTTATTAACTTATTGAATCTCTCGATGGATATGATAGATATATCCTTTATAAATAAATAACGTAACGAACCTTATTTACATGATGAATTATATTAAATTTGTAAATAGTTAACATATACGTACATATGTGTATGATATAAACATAATATTCATTTAAAAAGAATCAAAAGATCTTTATGTATATCTACTTGTTACGCTCCGTAAAGTAAAGAGGAAATAAGAGAAAATCGATGAAATAATAATGTAGTTTTATGATGATAATAATGACGATGACAGGCGTATGCGAGGGAGAGGGGAGAAACGAGATGGAATGGAACGTAACGTCGAGTTTATCGAGTTTCTCACACCTATCATACCGTGTGGGAGGGTTGAAATAGAAAAAAGAGAAGGGGGTGAGGAGAAGGGTAAAAGGAGGGAAAGGAGGACTGGTTCGCGGTGACTCAGCCAAGGAATGCTGCACACGCGCCCTGCCTTGATTGCCTATCAGACTTCATGGCTCGACGTGCACGTTCTATAAATAATACGAGACGTGCACGGAGGAGCCACTAAACCAAAGCGGCGTTGCTATCGTCGTTGTAGTCATCGTTGTTGTTGTAGTCGTCGTCGTCGTCGTCGTCGTCATCGTCATCGTTGTCGTCGTCACCCGTTGCTGCAACGGATGAGGAAGGTGTCCTCGGTCTTCGTCATTCCTTCTAGCGAATCCACTCGCAATGCGATTCGCGCGTTAACAAAACCGACGTTAATTAACGTCCCGATCCAACTAGAATAAAACGTATAGCAAGACTCGGCAGGCTGTGTTTAATAACCCTCTTGATCCTAACATCGACGAACGCATGCAATTAGCGAGACTATCCTTCTTTCGCTTCGGAGGATCCCTGGATACATGGATACATGGATACACAGATACATGGATATACGGATACATAAATACGATTCCTACGAGAGAACTCCAACTTTTTATTTCGTTTCGTTCGAACAAAAAAGAAGAAATCTCGATCCGTTGTGTCGCATCATTCGTTAAATTCGAAAATCGATGGGATTATTATATATTTTATTTTTCCTAAGCTTCTGATATTAACAATGAAAATTTTAATATTAGGGTCATCTACAATATCATTCTATGTATAGTGATCTAATATACTGTGAGTGATCCTTTTAAGTAAGACCATCTAAATGTTTCTTTGACTTATTGTAACGATAACGACGATGGTGAGGATCGAATACGACTGACGATAACAACGTCCAAATAGGATCGACGATGTTGATGACGATGACGACGACCGAATAGGATCGATGATCGAATAGAACCGATGACGACGATGACGACGATCGAATAGGACTGATGACGACGATGACGACAACCGAATAGGATCGACAATGACGACGATGACGACAACCGAATAGGATCGACAATGACGACGATGACGACAACCGAATAGGATCGACAATGACGACGATGACGACAACCGAATAGGATCGACAATGACGACGATGACGACAACCGAATAGGATCGACAATGACGACGATGACGACAACCGAATAGGATCGACAATGACGACGATGACGACAACCGAATAGGATCGACAATGACGACGATGACGACAATCGAATAGGATCAACGATGCCGATGACGATGACCGAATAGGATTGACGACAACAACTAAATAGGACAACGGTGATCGTCGGGGTAAAGTATCATATATATTACATAATATAATCATATATATAAATACAGGTAAAGTACCATTGAAATAAATAAATAAATAAATAAATTCGATGAAAGAAAAAGCAATATTACGAATTTCGTATGAGTTTTGCGTATGATTTTTTTTTACCGATACACCGATCGAAAAGAGGGCGACAGATAGTTTACGAGCAGATCGCGGGAGATCCTCTCACGTGTGTCTCCTCCGTAAATTTTATCCAAACGATATTTTAAGCTGCTTTCGTGTCTTTACGAAGCAGCTTTGCCTTTTGAAAATCGCTTTCACACGATGACGTCCTTCGATTTAAAGTAAAGAAACCTTTCTATCTCGTTTCCTTTTTTTCTGTTCTTTTTTTTTTTTTTTTCATCTCTCTTTCCTTTTTTTCACGATGATGTTTGAGAGCGTTACGATATCGATTTAAATTCGACCACGCTTCGACTTATCTCATTGGATATGTAAGTCCAATCGAGAATTTACGTTTCAAGTATCAGGAATCGTCTCGTTTCGTCATCGACGAACGTTTTCTTATTTCTCCTCGAGAAATCGAGTTTTATAATATTTATTTGTTTATTTCTTTAACGGGATTACAAAAAAAAATCGTTTAATAAGTTGCATTGTACAGATTGTAAAAAGAAAAGAAACGAAAAAGAAAAAAGAAAAAATTAAATAATTTCTAATAATATAATCATTTTACAATTTGTTGTTTTTCTTTTTTTCTCCTTTTGCTCTTTTTTTTTTTTTTTTTTTTTTAATATTTACATTATTACGCAATAAACTTTTAAACGTTTTTAAAGATACGGTAAATAATGTCGTCATATAATATGTATTTACCGATATATATTATATGTACAAACAAGATAGACGCGTATGAAAAGGTTTTCCTTATAATATTAAATTTCTCTTTAAGTTCATGTTATGAGAATTTTCTTTATAATTTACATAGGATATTTACAAAGGGTAAAGCTTAATAATTATTATAATTTCTTGGTATTTAATTGTAGAATTATGTACAATGAACAAATATTGTTCTCAAGCTCTTTGAGTTTCAAAAAATTTATACTATATATATATATATATATATATATATATATATATATATATAAAGCTTATATATAGTAACATTACATTTCTCGTTAAATTAATCTTCTTTTTTTTAAAAAAGAAAATTTCAACTTATTTACTGATACATAAGTAATAAAAGACATAATGAAAAAATACGATACGTTATGAGTTTCTAAGCGATACTAGTTTTGAAAAAGAAAAAAAAAAATTACTCCGTCTATAAATAATAGTATATTATATAATAGTAAATAATAGTATATTACGTGCCAGTAATTATGAGAGTCGATTAAGAATTATAAAACAGAATTGTGTTTACCTGTTAATTACTTCGAAAAGTAATTAAACGATACATATTAATTATTTTTCTTCTAAGTTCTCTTAAATTATTAAAATATAAAATAATTCTAATATAGAATGAATTGTAAGATCAATTTTCTTTCTTTTTCAATTTTTTTTTCTTTTTTATTTAGTCCGCTGTCTGTAAATTTTTGCAATTAAATTCATAGGAATGAAAAATAATTTATATGTACGTTGGAAATAGGTCAATCTTATAAACCAAAAAAAAAAAAAAAAAAAAAAAAAAAAAAAAAAAAAAAGAAATGAATGATAAAATCCGATCGAGGAGTATATAAGTGTTAGAAAAGGAATTGTTTGTAAGAAGGAAGGGAGGACGATAAGTCGAATGGTGACGTGTTTGTTCTAACGAGGAAGAACGACCATTGCAGGTACACCGGCATAAATCATTCGTGATTCGCACCCTTATCTTCCTTGTTATATCTGTTTAGTCGAAGCGTTCTCCCTTTCTCTCTCTCTCTCTCTCTCTCTCTCTCTCTCTCTCTCTCTCTCTCTCCTTTTCTTTGCATTCGTCGGTGACCTTTTCGAAGCTACGAGAAACAGTGTCAAACCGGACTCGACGAACTCGAATCGAATACGAGAGAAGCCAAGTATATACATACATACATACATACATACACACACACACACACACACACACACACATATATATATATATATATATGTGTATATATAATAATGTTCTTTACCACTTCGTTCTCACTCACGAGATATTCGTTCTACATCGAAGAGGCTACACGCGCTTTGGTAAGCCACGCTAACGATCCTCGCTCGAGATGCAACGTGTAAAGTGCATCTCTTTGACGCGAGCGCTATCGCGTCGAGAAATTACGTTCTCGACGGATCGTGAGTACGAACTCACCTTAGAATTTCTTATTGTAAATGAACGATACGTTTCATTGTGGGAATTTCAGCGATATTCTTTTCTTTTCTTTTTCTTTCTTTCTTTCTTCCTCTATTTTTTTTTTTTTTTTTTTTTTAATCAAAATATTGACAACTCGGAATGATATAGACATTTTTAAATAGATTTACACGTATATATGTATCAGTTTAGTATATGTTTCGATTGTTCCGTAAATTACGAAGACTGATTTGATTAAATGAATCGACCTTTGAATGGAGTAAAAATTGAATAAATAACGTTTCAGTTAAAATAAAACGTAGATTTGTAGAGGTATTTTAAAAATTTTCATGTCATTTATATAGTTGACTAATTAATCTGTTGTGATTTCTTAATCAAGTGCATTTAAATGTATTTAAATGCATTTAAGGATTTACAAAAAATCAATACAGAAGACAAGTTAAATCTCTAAAATTGCTATATATTTAACGATAATCGAGATTCGTTTTATTTTTTATTTATTTTATTTATTTTATTTATTTATTTATTTATTTTTTATGACAAATGTCACTTATAGATTTGTGTTTGTTAATATAAATACTTTCTTCGTATTATTTCATTCACTCTCTCTCTCTCTCTCTGTTTCTTTGTCTCTCTCTCTCTTTCTCTCTCTTTTTCTTTCTCATTTTCTGCGGGCATACTCTAATAAATTTATATTTAATAAAAGAAATGAATCATTTAATAACGCATACACATAAATAATATACGTATATACTTATACGTGTACACACTTAAATCCCATACAATTTGACAAAAATTTTAAATATTGACCAATATAAAAATTTTTTTTATTGCTTCTTGTAATATATTGTTTTTATTAAGAATTGTTTTAGATTAAGAATTTCTCTAAGATGATATTTTTTAATGAAAAATTTTTAATACCTTTCTCATTCGAGATTTAAAAAAAAAAAAAAAAAAGGAAAAATCAAAATTATTTTTTGGAAATTATTTTTAAAACGTAGAAACATTTGAAATTTTTATATAATTTTCGTGAAAATAAATAGATCTAATCAATTTACATTTTTCTATTATCATTACAAATTAGTACTTATTATTCCAAACGAACGTCCTCGAGAACGGATTCGAGCGCTTAATGAACGCTCGTGTACCGGCCATTGCGTCTCGTACATTCGTAAAAATTCAACTCGTTTAGTCGGTCTATTACGTAAAGAGCAAGATTTACGTAATTACAATTAACTCACGTATTTCCGAGTACGTAATCTCCGTGAGATAAGAAACCTTCTTCGTATGATTTAGGAAAAGAAATTGGTGTTGAAAAATAAAGAAAAAAAATTTTTTTTTCTCCTTCAACTAACTTTGATATTGATTTGATAACGAAACTATTAAGGATACAATCGGTGATTATTATACTTACATATGAATTACTAGAGGACGGATATACATATGTGCAATGCAAATGCAATATAAATGCAATGCAACGATAGGCTATTCTCGTTCACTGGCCTCCATCCGTCGTACGGCTGCCTCCGCTTTCCCGTTCTACGATCTTTCTACACCTCTCGAATACTATTATTATATTATAATTTAAAATATATATGATCCGATTCAAAACAACGATTTTTTGTTCAGTGATTATTTGGATATTTTTATTTTATGTTTTTTTTCTTTTATTTATTTATTTTATTTTATTTTTTTTTTTTTTTTATTACACAACAAAATTTTTAAGATTGCAGTTTTCTTTATTCCTTTTTTTTTTCTTCCTTTCTCTACGTTTATTAATTTTTCACATTTATCTTCACATTTATTTTCTACGTTTATTAATTTCTCACGTTACTTAATTTTTCATGTAATTACACTAATTACATTTATTAATTTTTCATGTAATTACACTAATTACGTCAATTTCGTTCATTATACGACAAGTACGATCTCGAGATCTCCCTAATATACGAATTAATATTTAGATTTGCGTTATCTCGTTCGAATAATAAAATAATGACGACGTTTATCAATTTCATCTTTTATGTATATCTTTGAGTATATCTCAAATAAATTGAGTTCAAAGGAATTCGACGAAATTTTCATTTTTTTTTCATGATAAATCATCCTAAAAATTCGCTTTATCTCGTAAGGATAATAAAAAATAAATTGAAACATTTATTATTATTATTATTATTATTATTATTATTATTTATTTATTTTTTATTTTTATTTTTTACGATGACACCTCCCTAGTCCATATTTGAAAGCGAGATATTTACAAGCGAGATACATTGTAATAAAATAAGTACGACGATCATGATCTCGAGTAGAATAGCAGGACGATAAACCAGAAATGTCCTACATGGCCCACGCACCAGTTTTCCATTCTGTTCCTCGCCTTCTTTCACGTATGTATCTCCTTTACCTTCCTTTCCATTCTCTCTCTCTCTCTCTTTCTCTCTCTCTTTGTAGTTTTTTTTTGATTACCTAATATCCGTGATACACACACACACATTATATATATATATATATCGAATTAATAGCCGTAGCTAACTTCGTATTATGTTTCAATGATGATCGCTCATTATTCCGTATAATCAATTTTTAATCCTCTGCGTAAACGTATGTTTACATTTTGTCGAAATTTGTTTATCTTTTGATGAAATTGCCCGAAGTATAATGGTTCGAGAAAAAAGAAAAAGAATATTTGTTAAGAACAAAAGACGTATTCAAATTCGAAAAATTAAATCTAACAAAGGATTTGTATAATACGTCGATCTAAAAGAAAAAAAAAAAAAAAAAAAAAAAAAAAAAAAAAAAGGAAGAAGTACGGAAAATTTGCAAATTGGACGAATATAAATGGAATTATTTCGTTTTAATTTTTTTTTTCTTTCTTTTTTCTTTCTTTCTTTTTTTTTTTTTTTTTTTTTTTTTTAAATGTACGAAATTATATCGATTATATCCTTATTCAGTAATTCATTCCTTTATTCCGTACATTTATTTTCTTTTATTGATTTTATTATTATTAAAAAAAAAAAAAAAAAGAAAAAAAGAAAAAAAAAATACGAAACAAAACAAGAATTAAATATAGTTCGTTAGAAAAAGTGTTTACTCTTATTTATAATATTCTCTTCGTTTTTACTCACACATGTTTTATTTCTTTTTAGAAACACATTCGTTTATACATGAAGGACATAAAAATGAAAGAAGATTAACACGTACAGTAAAGTGAGATGGTGTTAATCGCGTTAGAAAAGAGTCCCGCGAGTCTGCGATGCATACGCGGGCGTCGTCGCATCGTACGGCTTCGATTTAACGCTCGATAGAGTCGAGGACGCCGAGGCAGAGAGAAAAAGGTCTTTGATCGGAACGAAGGAGGAAATCGTTCGAGCTTCAAAGTACCCTGTATGTTCTCTTAGAGGGAAACGTTCTTCCTTGATACGCGAGCCTATTACTATAGAAATCTCTCTCTCTCTCTCTCTTTCTCTCTGTCTCTCTCTGTCTCCCTCTCTCTTTCTCTTTTTCTTTCTTCTCTTTTTCTCTCGGTCTTTTCTATCCTTTGTATTTTGCGCGGATAATTGCGAGACAAATTTTATCGATAGGTATCGTAAAAATTCGAAACGACGATATAAATGATTCATACACATTGACTGTGAATGTATATCTAATAAGGACAAAAAAAATATGTTAAATCGAAAGAAAAGAAAGAAAAAAAAAAAAAAAAGAGAAAGAAGAAAAGAATTGATTTTTATTTTTGTTTTATTAATTTTTTTTATTTTTGATTTATATATTACTTAATAATGATTTATTAGATTGTATTGATAGATTATTTATTTTCACGGAAAAAAAAAAAAAAAAAAAAAAAAACAAAAAGAAAAATTATTTATCTTTAAATTGACAAATGAATTTATTTAATAATTGGATCGTCGCTAAATTTCTATCGTATTTCACCTTGCACGCGTGTTAACGTTCTTTCGTAATGAGTATTATAATCATTCTTTTACGTCAAAGAATTTAACGATGACAAATTACAAATGATATATCTGATAATCAACGGTGTTCTCAATTAAATGAATAACCTTTGGAAAATTTTATCGCTTTTAATTTTATATCAAGATATACAAGTGAGATCCTTGAGAATGATTTATAATAATTTCCATCCTTTTGCGAAATACATTATCCATAACAAATTATATAAGAAAAATAGATATATTTCTAAGAGCCATTACCTTGATATTTTATACTTATTGCTTCGAACGATATCGCATATTTTTAAAATATTTATAGATTAAAACAACTGGTATCTAGTATATCCTGTCACACGTCTTCTATTCCCACGAATGAAACTGCGAATTTAACATTGTCGTATTAATTCACGAAATCGTGCTCGCGTGCAAGAGAAGATATACGCATAATAGTCTCGAGAAGATTGCTTTTATGATTTTGGCACGCAAGATAGAGAGAGAGAGAGAGAGAGAGAGAGAGAGAGAGAGAGAAAGAGAGACATACATAGTTGTTCCTCGTGGGATGAAGAAGAGAGTACCTATAAGAGGAATGGGATTAACGGAGCTCGAGGCCTCCTCATGAATTGTAATTACTCATTAGACTGGTGGCAGTTAAGTCCGTTGGGGCTTTTCGTGGTACAAAGTAATTCAAACGCGTCTCGTGGAAATTCCATCTCGTTCTCTCTCGTCCTCGAGGAGACAGCAAAGTGCCCTGTAATAGAAGGGTACAACCGTTCTTACCGAGCAAATGCGGGTAATATCGATAACAATGTGCTGGATAGTGGAAGAAATATGTATATGCGTATCGGACGTAAGGGTGCGGTTAACAGGAAAGTAGAAAGAGAAAGAAAGAGACAGAGAGAGAGAGAGAGAGAGAGAGAGAGAGAGAGAGAGAGAGAGAGAGAGAGAGAGAGAGAAAGAAAGAGAAAGACAGAGAGAGAGAACAGGTTGCTCTTGGTTCTCTGTAATTTGTAACGTTCGACCACTCGAGCGTGTAACTCTATAATGACGTGTAATGACCCCGCTGGAGAAAGAGAGAGAGAGAGAGAGAAAGAGAGGATTGCACGAAGGGCGAACAGAAACCCTGATCATCTTATGAATGCAAACCCCCTTTTACCTATTTATCTGTTCACAGGAGAAATATATGATTTCTTTCTAAGATTCGTATGGATACCTCGGTATACATTGTTTTAAGGATATTTAATAATAATATTTATGTAAAAATAATTTTTAAATGTAGATAAAAATGAAATAATGTAGAAAGGTCAATCTGATCTATTCTTCGTAAGTAAGATATGTTTGAGAAACTTTTTATGAAGATAAATGATTATTTGAAACATATTGTATTATTATTATTATTATTATTATTATTATTATTATTATTATTATTATTATTATTATTGTTATTATTTTCTTCGAATAAACAATTTCTTTGAGAATAATTAATTTGAAGATAATTCGAGGTTCCAAATTTAAAAAGAAGAAAAATCTGAGTAAAGCCAATTTAACGAAATGTTTCAGATCAGCTGTTTTTAAATCTTTAAATGATATTTTAAATAAATCCTCAGTACTTATATATAAAATATCACTACGCGATAGAAGCGATGTTAATTCTAACGTATAATTATTTATAATGATCATTTATCTTGCAAAATGATTATCATCAATTAGTAAAAATACTCATCGAAGGAATGAGAAGTATTTTAGAAAAGGAATATCTAATTGGTGTAATAGGATATTAAAAAAAAGGAAAGAGAAAAAAAGGGGAAGGGACGAAACACGTTTATGCGGAATTCGTTTTTTCTCTCCGCGACGGTTAGTTTCGATTTAGTCTTAGAAATCTCTTTAAAGAAGGCTAATTTATATTCTGAGGTATGGAACGGGAGCGAGAACTCTGTCAACGATGCAATGACTCACCCACTCGGTCGAGTCCTAGCTCCCCTCGAATTATAACGCTATAGGTATGATTCAGATGGTAATTACGTTTCGTTAGAGGGATGCATTGGAAATAGATTTTCCGGAAAGATTTTGAAAAAGTTAAAAGATATTTCGAGTATCATTCGAGATATATAATATATTGGAATGTGATCTGAATAGAAGAAAAGAAAAAATTATTGAAATAAGTAAGTAAGTAAGTAAAGTAAAGTAAAGTAAGTAGTAATCCAGATGAATCGTGATATAGTGAGACATAAAGAGAAGAGAAGAGATTGAGTAGGATGAAAGAGAAGGACCATCCTTGACTGGCATATCCGCCGGAAGTAGTTATCGTTCGAATCGGCAAATGTTTTTCCAACCGTCTCGTTCCTCCTTCTATTCTTTTCTTTTTTTTTTTTTTCTTTTCGTCTTTTTTATTTTCTTCCCTCTTCGGAAACTCGTTAAGAACGATCCACCTCTCGATCCATCATAAAGGAGATCGATTAAATCAGTCAATCAAACTTTCGATTGATCCGAACCTTAAGTAAGCTTTTTACTTTTTCAAAATCTATTACACCGTTACGAAATATTTCGAAAAAAAAAAAAAAAAAAAAAAAAAAAAAAGAGAAAAAAAATAGTCTTGTCTCCGGCAAATGAATCGTAGAAGCTTATTCGGAAGAAAAAAAAAAAAGAAATCCTCTCCTACCATGTAAAAAATAAATATTCGATCTATTTCGAATAAAATACGAAGTGTCTATGAGAAGTAAAAGGGTAAAAAATATGTTTTTTTTTTCCCCTCTTTACGTGATAAATAATCGATATAAATAAATTAAAAGAGAAATATTAAAATCGTTTATCATGAAATAAATAAATAAGATATAAAACGGACGAACTGTAGAATTATGTCTTTTGAACTCGACGTTCAAATTTTCTTTTTTATTAACTTATTTAATATTTTTTTATTAACTTTATATAACAATATATATATATATATATATATATATATATATATATATATATATTGTGAACAATCGCGAATAGTCTTCATCATATTCATATTCGTAGGTCGATCGAAAAAAAGAAAGAAAAATTAAGAAAAAAAAGAGAGAGAGAGAGAGAGTCTCGTTAGGAAAACATCTCTCTCAACGCTCTCAGAATACGCGCAGACTTTTGACCTAGAATGAGGCGAAATCGAGAAACGTCTCGAGCACGAGGAAGAAGCGGTAAATATAACGCTGTTTCTGCGACGCTCAGATTGGTATCACGAGCAAAAATAGTAGAAATATTTTAATACGAATGCGTCCCGTTAACCTTTTCCACCCTTTGCATTCTAATATTATGCTCATGCGACGATCGATGAATAATTTAAATAAATTAAAAAAAAAAAAAAAAAGAAAACAACAGCAACAACAACAAAATATAATAAGGAACAATTAATAATTCGTAAGAAAGAAAAAGAAAAAAAAGGAAAAAAGTGGGTATGAAATAAAAAAAAAAAAAGGAAGAGAGAGAGAGAGAGAACTTTCATAACGAAAGAAAAACAATTTAACGTTTTATAATTTTTTTCACTTTGTAAATCTAATAATAATGGAAGAAAATTAAATTAATTTCTTCCCTTGCGAATACTTGATTCTTTTAAAAATCAAATCACTTTGATATTGCTAATTTTCTTTTTCTTTTATATATATACATATATAAATCTTATAAATAAATATTTAGAATTAATACAAGATGTTGTTTGATGTTGATAATTAATTGAAGTAATTCAATGAAAAATATTAATTATTTAATCAATATTTGCTTCGGCTAGATAAGTACATACATGTGTACGTCAAATTTATTCGAAAAATTCGAGTAGAAGTTCATATTTCCGCAAGGTGACGACGATGTATCGTTTGTTTCTCTCTCTTTCTCTCTCTCTCTCTCTCTCTCTCTCTCTCTCTCTTTCTCTTTCTGTCTCGCTTCCGCTCGCAAATCCTTTCGGGCGGACGCATTTGGCACCGTTGGCAGCAGCTCAGACGTCCACGATGAAATATCTAGCACTGTGGTGACTTTGATCTTCCGACGGAGGAGGATCGTTCCGTCGCGGAGGTTGCAGTCTCGATGTAAGAGGAGGAGAAGGAGAAAGAGAAGGAGAAAAGGAGGCACGTGTGGTGTGGCCACATGATGCTGTCTCTCTTTCTCTTTTAAGACGATCACGAGAAGCAGGAAGTTTTCGAAGCAATTCGCATCATGTTCCCATCGTGGGTGTTGAAAAAAGAATCTCTGATTTTTTTTCTTTTTTCTCTCTCTCTCTCTCTCTCTCTTTCCTTTTGTCTTTCTTTTTGTTTGTTTTTCTTCTCGTTCGTTGATTAATCAAATCTCTATTTCTCTCTCTCTCTCTCTCTCTCTCTTTCTCTCTTTCTCAATTTCGTTGTAATTGATATGTTATCTATGAGTAACGTGTAACTATTGTAAGAAAATAAAAATGAGACTTCGGTTCAAAAAAAAAAAAATAAATAAATAAATAAATAAAATACAATAAACAAATAGATAAATAAATAAAAGAAAAATATTTTTTTCGTTAAAAACATACGCGACACGGCAAATATATTTATGTTAAATAAACGTAATCCTGTAGTCGTTAATATAGTCTCGTTAATTATATTATATACTTACGACGTTATATAAATAAATAAATTGAAACAATAAATTTATTCGATTTAACCATCATGGAAGACAAATATTATAATTAAAGGTATATAAAATGTTACGTAAAAATTTTCTAGCACATTTGAAATGTCTAATAATATATTTATATAATAACGTTCGTTTCCTCGTGAATCTAATTTCTAATATATATATATATATATATATATATATATATATATATATATATATATCTAATAAAAAGTGTCATGTTATATATATATACACAATGATTTGAAAGACACCTTGCACCGTTTTCGATGTTTCTTCTTGATCCGAAGACGCGTAAACGCACACGCGGAACGACAGCTGCGTCCATACGGAATCATCGAGAGATCTCACTGACCCTCTTCTCTCTCTCTCTCTCTCTCTCTCGCTCTCTCTGTCTCTGTCTCTATGTATCTATCTCTCCATCTCTCTTTCTCTTTCTCTTGTGCATTCTCACGTGCAGCAAGGGGTGAGTCACCCTCGTTGAAATTCTAAAAGCACCGATTTCCCGAAAGTCTATTACGAAGCACTTGGCGTCATACGCCCTGCTATTTTCCGCACGTATCTCTCCGATCTACGTTCTAACGACATTCTCGGTTCATCCACTATTTCTTTGACCCTTTGAAAATGATAATTTTTACTTAATTATAAGTGGAATAGTTCCATCCGAAGAAAAAAAAAAAAAAAAAATCTTTTATATATTACAACCCGTAGAAAAAAAAAAAAACAGAAAAAAGATATTAAATAAATATCGACGATATATTCGAATTATAATAATTTTTTTTTTTGTTTCGGTTCAATTAAATTAATAAATTATCAATTAAGTTAATAAATCATTAGAATTTTTTATTCATACCGACGTTTACAGATGATAGTAATATTTTTGATTTGTCGAAATGACAATAATCTTTTCTAAGAATTTCATTGACTATAGAATATTGAAATATTTATTAATTATTATTATAGATCTTTATAAATATTTATAAAAAAAAAAAAGGTTAATGTAATTTTCATCATGTAAAATGCGATCTTAGAAATGCGATTTCATTAAAAAAAATTGAATTTTTTCAGTTATTTCTATGTCGAAGTAATATCTTTCGTATTTAATTGAACGAGATAAATTGTTACAATAGAGATATTCGAATATTGTTAATATTCGCAATCGATATGAATATAACAAATCTTATAGTTTGATTTAATCGTTGGATCATCTTATTAATATCTAAACTATTTAAATTTAAACATTTTATTATAAAAAAATTATTAAAAATTATTAAAATACAAGAATCGTATATATATATATATAATATTAATTATAAATATTATTTATTAATAACAAATATATAAATATTTTTATCGGTTCGTTACAGAAGACAGATAAAAATCATTTTTCGAAAAGGTAAAGTTTCATTTTATTCTAGTGAAATTTATTATGAACTTTCCTTTCCCAGCTAAAATAACGTACTTTTTTTTTTTTTTTTTTTTTTTACGTCGTAGAGAAAATTACGTAATGGGCGTTCCGCATGGCGCGTGCGAACGGATATGCGAGCGTGATGCGAGCATCCTCTTTCTCTCGAGGTGCACCGATCCTTGAAGTCTTTTCTCTTTCTAGTACTTCGTAAGAGCGATCGATCGATAAGTGAACGTGCATCCTCGAGATCGAAAAGTTCATCTTTCCTTCTGTTTCAACGTTTCACGATTTTCTATCAGGTTAATTACTAAATTTTATTTACACACACATATATATATATATATATATATATTAATAATATAAATAAATATTATAAATATTAATAAATATTAATTTAGTAATATTTACATATTATTAAATTTTATATATATATATTTCTAGTAGTTGGCGTTGACAGTAAAAACAATATCTTATGTATATATAAATATATATAATAAGTAATAAATAATAAATAATAAATAATAAATAATAATAATATTTGTATAGAGGACGTTTCGTTTTAAATGATATAAATTAACTTTGATCTTATTTATAAACAATCGTTTTATAAAGAAATGTTTTAAATAAAATATTGACGAGGGGTAAAATGTAATATGTATTAGAATTATTTTATAGAGAACGTTGTTGTAAAAAGTACGGAAAAATGATCACAGTTTTTTTCTTTCTTTTTTCTTTTTTTTTCTTTTTTTTTTTATGAAAATCAATACTTCAAGCTGAACAAAGATTGTAGAAAGTATCCATACGAATCAAACTTATAGTGTACCTTTTCATCGATATTTTATCAAGTTATATAACATCTGATAATCAATAAATTTATTATTCAATTTATTTTTCATTTATCTTTCATTTATTTATTCATTTATTCATGTTCATACATTTTTGAAGTTGTAATCATTACATTTTAAATTTCGACGGTTTGAAATCGTTGAATATTTTATAATATCGATATATATCATTAAACTTTAATACGTGCATACATGTACGTATATCAGAAAGTATGACAATAAAGTGTCGATGAAAGTTCCAATGACGTCATGAAAAATACAGTCATCGAAATAATGAAGAAATATAAGAAACGTAGAATTTTTTAAACTTCTCATGCAATATTTGTATATCTCTACGGATGTTGATTATTAAAATCCATTTTCTTTAAACACAGAATGTTGAATCAATGTTTTCGTTTTATCATTTCGCGTAAGAAGAAAACAGAGGAAAAAGAGAGAAAGAGAGAGAGAGAGAGAAACAGAAAGAGACAGAGATAGAAAGACAGAGATAAAAAGAAAGAGTGTTTCGAGCGAGCAAGAGATAAATAAAGATAGAGAGAGAGAGAGAGAGAGAGAGAGAGAGAGAGAGAGAAAGATAGAGATAGAGGTCTAAAAAGATTCTTCGTGCTAATGCAAGCTTTTTTTCTTTCTCTTTTTCTTTCTCTTTTTCTTTCACATATCTATGATATATACATATATCACCGAGATGGAAAGCAAATGCTTTTCTAAACGACGAGTATGTAGATCCCATGACGTTTTAAAATGCCGTCGGGCTTCCATTCCGGTATATAAAGGGTAAAAGAGAGAGAAAGAGAAAAAGAGAAAGAGAGAGAGAGAGAGAGAGAGAGAAAGTCGCACGACACGCTAAAGAAGAAGCCACGTACGTGCGTACGTGCGTACAAGCATTTTTCCATCTGCGAATAAAAAGTTCAAGAGACTCTTCTCTACCATCTATCTTCTTCTTTCGACGGAGCATTTACGAATTTATCCTTTTTGCCTTGCTCTTATTTCGAGTGCTCTTTTCTTTACTTACAAGGGAACGGCGTTACCAAGAGTGAACATTTCTTTTTTCTTTTTTTTTTTTCCTTTTTTTTTTCTTTTTGTTTTCTTGTTTTTTTTGTCTTTTTCTTTTTTTTTTTTTTTTTTTTCGTTCCCCCTTTTAACTCAACTCGTATAAAATTTATGGGACACGAGCTTTTTTGCTTTTATTTGTTTTCTTGTTTTTTTTTTTTTTTTTTTTTTTTTTTTTTATTTCTTTTTATTTTTTTTGTTTCTACTTATCAGCAATTTATTAATCCTTTCATGGAATAGAATATCATGCTTGCATAAATATTGTATATACGTATATGTATATATGTATGTATGTATGTATGTATGTATGTATGTACATATATATATATATATATATTTATATATATAAATTTCTCCTCGAAATTTGAAACTTTTCATCAGAGAAAAATTCTTCATTATTTATACTTATAAAATATTATATATATTTGAGCGAACCTTTTTATTCGACCATTGATTTTTATTTAAATCATCCAATTTTTTTTTTGTTCTCTCCACCCTTTTTCTTTTTCTTTTTTCATTTAATTCAACCCCTCATTATATATTTATTATTACAAAAATATATCTAGTATTTTTAAAAACATAAATTTATATACACACATACACACACACACACACACACACGCACACATAGTATTTATTTATTTCTCGTCTAATAATATAATATGAGTACATTTTGTCGAGTAACCATTCACATATTCAGTTCATTTTTCATGATGCATTTTAACATTGTTAAATATTTATATTTGCTCTTTGGATTCTTTTATCCTCATATAAAATATATATATATATATATGTATATATGTGTGTATATATAATTATATTAGTAGCAAAGTCGACAGATCTTAATTCGAGTGTACAGAGGTCATTGAACTCAGGTGACATCAGCTTAGCTAGACGAATCGTTGTTATCGGAGTTACTTCCGCGATCGAACTAATGATACCTAATTGTCTTTTCGTAGGGCTTCCAGTGGCCGCGGAACTGATTCGCCCCTCAACTCAGACTTGGCACTGGACAAACCTCGGCCAATACCGTCCCCCAGGTAAGACAATTTTTTTTTTTTTCATCTGTTTTACTTTTTCTGCAGTTTTGTTTATACGTAAAAGAGGAGTCGTTTGTCAGAAAGAAAAAAGAAAGAAAAAAAAGATGAATATTGGTATGTCGTTTTCAAAATTTATTCGAACTATTGAGGAGCATTAAATTTCTCATCTTTTTTTTCTTTTCTATTAACAAATTTACCAATAAAAATAATAAAAAAGTTCAAAGGCCAAAAAGGGAGTAATATATATGTACATACATATATACTCGCTCTTCTCCGATTTACGCGAAATGTTCGTTCCGAGTGGTTTTGAAATCAAAAATAAAAAAAGAAAGCAACCACATAAACCATAAGTCCAGCAGTACGAAAAAAAGTACTAATTAATATAATGAGCCACTGTAAGTTATAAAAATATTTATTTCATATATATATATATATATATATATATATATATATTTGCAATAAATATCGAATATATAAAGTAATTGTAACAACAAAGAAGTTTTACTAAACCCGTAATAAATAAAAATTTAAATATAATTTAATTTAATAACTGGAATAAAAGAGAAAAAAAAAAAAGAAATTAAAAAGATATCTCCTCGAAATTTAATCGAGTTTACTTTGACTTATACTTATGTCTAATTAAATCTAACTGTTAAGGTATTGTTAGAATAGATCTGATTAATAATTTTTACGATAATAATTTAAAGAAATTGTTCAAATATTTGGTATTGAACAATCTCTTATTTACAAATGTATGCTTTTTATACTTTCTAGATTTTAGCATACGAATATTTTAGATTATTTTAAAATACGTCGTATGCTTACCGAGGTAACAAAACAACATTTTTATGAGATTTTTTATTTCTATTCATTTCGCGGTCCATCAAATAGAAGTGTTTAAAATTTATTCTAACGTCCGCGTTGGCGCCAGAATTATTTTTGATCGTACGCACCAACTTTTATTTTTTGGTAACCTTTTTATTTTTTTAAATGAACGTAACCAACATCTTACAAATTCTCTCTCTCTCTCTCTCCACCCCAACTCATTTATTTATGTTTATTATTAATTATTAATTATTATTATTAATTATTAACTTTTTAATTTCTTCTTTATAAAGTGATCGGTGAAGTTCAATCTTTTCCTTTATGATTTTTATTTCATATAAATCTTTATAAACAAAACAAAAAATTATAAGTTAATTATAGTAGGTTTACGTGGGCAATTAATTGGAATTGATCGAACGGTTAAGAATTTATCGAAATTTAAAAAGAAAGAAAAGTGAAAAAATACAAAAGAATACAAATTTACAAAGAAGATAATTGAAAAAATCACATAAGCTAGAATATTTTATGTAATATTTTAATTGCATAATATGTATCAACAACAACCCTTTGATATACGTTTACCGACCGTTACAGACAAATCCACCCTCTCTACGGAGAGAAGGCCGGGCTTTTGGGCTATTGCGATACCGTCGGTAACACAGAAAACTTTCCACCAGCCCCCAATATTGTCGTAGAGGGTGGAAGAATAGAATTCGTGCGCCCCTCGCAAGATGGCACAACGATATCACGAAGAAACACGATGTCCCGAGGGTCACAGACTTTCAACGATCAATCGGAAAAGTCTGATCCTGCGAAGGTAAGTTTTTTTTTTTTTTTGATTTTTAAAGTTTTTCATGCGTAATCTTTTTAAAAAAAAAAAACCCCTGTTAAAAGAATAGATAAAAATTTTTAATATTTGAAAATAGATTAGAAATATCTCGAATAAGAACAACGATTTGATGTATGATAGTAAGTCGACTATCGTTTTATTTTCTCTATGCATGCGGTTTAATAGCTAAACCCTTTACACCCTTCATGTTGTATTCATTAGACGTAATTGATTTCCTCGATAGGGCGAAGTAGGATTTCCATACCAAATTGGATCGCCCGAGCTCCTCTCTCTCTCTCTCTCTCTCTCTCTCTCTCTCTCTCTCTCTCCTCTTAGAATAAGAGAAGGGAATTGTGCACGAGCCGATACGTGGCGATTATTTCAAAATTAACGACGTTTTGTGTGCGGTACCCATTCGTTTACAAAAGAGAAAGAGAGAGAGAGAGAGAGAGAGAGAGAGAGAGAGAGAGAGAGAAAGAGAGACAAAGACAAAGACAAAGACAGAGAAAGAGAACGTTAATTCTAACGACTTAATGAAATCCCAGGGAAAGTCGACGTGCCAACTTTATAGAAGCCTCTCTCCTCCCAACCCCTCTCCTCCCCACCCTTCCGCACCCTCATCTACTCTTCCTAGCTAGGCCTTTTCACTAACTTATAAGACACCTTCGTGATGTCGACACCTACGACATTTACGTTGGCGATTAATTCACTTCTATTTTAATCCTTTCCCCGTTCCCCTCTTACCACGATCGTCGATCGTACCCATTCATTTTACGCTTCTTATCGTCTGTCTTTTTTCTTTTTCATTCTCGTTACTCTTACCAGACAGGATGTAATCTGTGTCCCGATACGGGACATAATCCCGATAATTTCGTGATCATGTTGTGTTAGATACGACACATAAATTGTAACGATATCGTTAACTTATATTGACAATAGGACACCGTCGACCTTGCTTTTTTTATTCCTTATTTTTTTTTTTTTCTTTTTTTTTTTTCCTCTTTGTTCAGATCACAAAGAGAAGTATGCAATCGATTAATTAATCTCTTCCGCTCTCTACGATTTTATTGCAGGCACTCGTAATTGAACAAACAATTTCATTTAACTTTTTTTCTTCTGTTTTTCTTCATTTTTTTTTTTTTTTATTTATTGCTATTGTTAGTTCTACCGTTGCAGCAGTAAATTTCGATATATATATTATTTTTCTTCTTGTTTAAACAAGAAATAAATGGTTTAATATAAATATTTATTTCGTTTATCTTGTTGATATTAAATGCGCTTAATCACGATATAATATCAAAATATAAATAAACTCTTATATATCGGATGTTTATTATAAAACAAAGGTTTATAGATCTTTTTTTTTATCTGAAAAATACGGCATTTGTGATCTTTTTATATTTAATTTAAACTTTTTAGGTCAACTCTGTGTGTTAAATACTTTGTTAAATAGCTCGAAAAATTCAAGATGGATAGAAAAATGTTTCAGATAAGAATTATTTGTTTGCATTCTTTTTTTTTTTTTTCTTTTTTATGTAGAATATATTGCTATTATAAAACATATAGGTTTTTATTAAAAAAAAAAAAAAAAAAGAATAATAATAATAATAATAAATATCATAATATCTTCCTGTAATCGAATAACTCTTGTATGAAAGACTATATCTTAATATTTTACTTAACTTCTCTTAATAATTTTTCTTAAAATTTTTCATTATTTTTCTTTTAATTTCCTAGATAAAAATTTGCAATCTTGTTTTATAAACAAATAAAAATTTGCCATCTCGTACACCCGACATATATATATAGAATTTCATAAATCAGATTTTTAACAATTAGATTAAAACATTTAAATTAAACAACAATAAATTGCAATAGACTCAAAGTAAACGTACATATTCAAAATATAAATCTAATTAATTTAATTACTAATTTTATTACTAACTTTATTACTAATTTAATTACTAATAATTAAATCAAAAAAAGATATGTGTGTGTGTGTGTATATATATATTTATATATATAGATTATATTAAACTGGACTTTCCTGATTTTAATGCAAAAGGTTAAGAGACGGGTAACTTTCATCGAGCAAAAGACTTTTCTGCTTACCTCCTTCATTTTTTCTCTTTTCTCGCTTTTTAATTAATGAGGCACACCGTAGAGACGCGAATAATGCCGCTTCTTGATAAGGTACCTCGCTCTTGCGATTATATGAATCCCTTCATTACCTTCCTCAGCCGGTAGTACCGTTAAGAATAACTACTTTAGACGAACGTACATAAGTTCGAATAAAAGAGGAATGAGAGGAACAAACGGGAGCCGCCTTTTGCGACGTAAACATTTTTTTTCTAAAAAGAACGCTAATTGGAGAGACGTTCTTTTTTAAAAATCAAGAACTACTTACTCCTACGTCTTTTGTTTTACTTACATACATATGTAAGTACGTAAATACTATTTACTTATTTACTTAGTTACTTACTTACTTACTTACTTACTTACTTACTTACTTACGTTTGACTTGAAACGCATTTTTGAATCTTGAATTTCGAAAAAACGAAAAAATTTTCTAATCCAAGTGCCGCTAAACTTAAATAAAATTCAAATTATAATGGGAAGAGAGAAAAAATATATGTAATAAAAATAGAAGAAATATTATTACATTATTTTGCTCTAATAAAGATCGAAATATTTATTCATACTTTTAAAAATATGCAAAACGCTATATAATTCGATATTATAATAATAAAACAGAAACAAATTCAACGAGTTCATTCGTTGATAAGCAGAAGATAAGATCACTTATGTGCCATCTTATTGATCTAGATAAAATTGTCGATTTCTAATATGAAAAAAAAAAAAAAAAATAACAAATTCAAAAATTATGATTAATTAGCGCCAAAATAATGACATAATGCGCATCGTCTCTATTCATATCTCGACGATTGTGTCGGGTGTTAAAACAAACATTTCCCTTGAAATTTTGACTGAAATAGTAAAAGTAGTCGGGGAGGAATAGAGGGGTGAGGACAACAAAGTCAGCTTCGTTTCAATCAAAAAAAAAAAAAAAAAAGAAAAGAGAGAGAGAGAGAGAGAGAGAGAGAGAGAGAGAGAAAGAGAAAGAGAGAGGGAGAGGGAGAGAGAAAGAAAAGTCAGATTATAACTTTCGCGTGTGTATTTCGATGGAAAAAGTAAAATGAGACGAAAATTCGACAGGTTAGAAAAGAGTAACGTCGAAAGGGTCGGGTGATAAGTACGATCGATATAAATCGTAGCGATAAAATCAAAATATCGTCGCGACAGGATCGATCGATCGGTGTCTAGGTTTCCGTTCTCGCAAAAAAGAAAAAAAAAGGAAAAAGAAAAGAAAAAAGAAAAGAAAAAAAAAGGAAACGGTTATCGTTTGGCATTCGCACCAAATTACAACTTGCTTTTTCGTGAAATACAGTCTCCTCTTGTGCTTTTAGTGAACGATACACGACTGGCAGTCAGGCAGGTGGGATAGTGATCGCAAAAAGGACAGGAAAGGGCAACCCTTTTTTGTTACTCCTCTCTCTCTCTCGTTCGACGGTAAACTCAGCTGCATTGATTGACAGAAGCAATAAACGACGTCAATTCTCTCCTCGTAACCCTTTCGTGAACTTTCATTCTCATTTTCGATTTCACTTTCTCCCAATGTCGTAAAGAAATACACCAATATAAAAGATCATTTTATGTTTGTATGCAATTTCGATTTATTTCAATTTTTCGTTTTCGGGGATTTTATATATATATATATATATTACAGAGATGATACTGACAAAAAAATATATCCGATTACACAATTAAATTAAATATTTCTATTCGATTATTGATGATTTGATTTCTTCTTTTTTTTTTCTTTCTTCCTATCTTTCTTTCTTTTTTTCTTTTCTTTTCCTTTTTTTTTTTTTTTTTTTTTTTTTTTTTTTTTTTTTTTTTTTTTTTTTTTTTTTTTTGTTAATTTTAAATATTTAATCTTATTCGAATATTTACGCATTTAATAAAATGATAAATCATAAAGTAGTTCCATTATAGTTATATGATTATTGTGTAACTATTTTTAATTAATTATTACTTATTATTTAATATATACAATTAATTTAACAATAATATCAAAATTATGAATCGGTATATAAATATTAATTAATTATTAACTATTTATTTATTATCGATATAATTGGATTTAGGAATGTTATAGGATATTGGGAAAAAGTAAAACACGTACATGCACACACACACACACACACACACACACACACACACACACACACACACACACAGAGAGAGAGAGAGAGAGAGAGAGAGAGAGAGAGAGAGGGAGAGAGATAAAAAAGAAGTCGATAAATACACACGATACTTTTCGTTTGCGAAAATGATCTCTCTTATTTCAAGGATGAGGTTCGTTTTTTTTCTTTTCTTTTTTTTTTTTTTTAGCGCCGAGAGAGCGTATCCAGTGTAAAAAAATTTTTCATTGGACTCGCCTCCATTGTGTCGCTATCGCGCGGGGAGAGTCAACGGATCGAAGAAAAACCGATTCTCCAAGCTGCAGTAGCGTCGCGTCTGTGTTAGTGTTCGTAAAAACGTATGCTATGGTTTACCCATGGCGTACATTTTATAGTTTTGTTCGTTTGTTCGCCCGATAAAGAAAAAAAAAAAAGAAATACACAGAAAAAAAAAACAGAAAAAAGTATATATATTCTCTAGAAGCGTTAGCTGCTTTCGATACAAAAGTATTTTCAGATAAAAGTTATGGAGCATCCATTGTTGAAAATCGATCGACAGGAGTCAGGAAACCTTTCGTCATGGAATTTAATCGTAGAAGACGCATGAACAAATCTCGAACGTTTGTTTTATATTTTTAATTATTAACGAGGATAATAACAGTTAAATTGATTAATAATAATAGATTATATATATATTTATAATTATTTATTTTATAGAATAAATCAATGACTATTACCATCTCGAATATCTACGTTATTTTTAATTTTATAAAAAGAAGAAAGAAAATGATCAAAAAAAAAAAGCAATGCCAATTCAATGGGAAGAGTATGTGGTTTTTTTTTTTTTTTTTTTTTTTTTAGAAACGATGAGAAAGAAATTTATATCATAAGAATTTATTATTAATTTATTCACTAATAATTTATTTACATATTATATGTAATATATTTCTATTTTTGATTTCTTACTTAATTATGAATACAATACTTATTTGTTACATTTGTTAGATGCTGATCTAAGAAAAAAGAAAAAAAAAAGAAAAAGCATAAGCACGAAAATTATATTCGACAATAATTTTATGAAAAAAAGAAAAAGAAAAAAAAAAAAAGAAAAAGAAATCTCTTGAAATATTTAACATATTATATCTTAATGGATCTCATCGAGGATGAAAATTTGGATATCTTTTTTTCTTTTTCTTATTTTTTCTTCGAAAAGGTTTTAAAACGAAATAAAAGAAAAAAGAAAATTTCTCTTGTACGTATAATTTCATTTTTATATTCAACATTATCTTAGTTAAAGGAGGGGGGAGGAGGGTGGCGATAAACGGGCAGACTCATGAAAATATTAAAATCGCTAATCGGCGTGATTTTGAAAGAACACGTGTTGAAATATTGACTTTATGTTTGACGTTTACGTTATTTCGCTTGAACGTTATTCGCCGGAAGGCATACATGTAAACTGGCTTGGTGACTCGCGTTCACCGGTAACGTGTAGTTACGTCTACGTTTATAATCCCTTAACCACCTGCTGGATCTGTCATTCGTAAAGGCGGAAACTGCGGATGTCCAAGAAAGAAGAGAGAAAGGAAAAGGAAAAGAAAAAGATAAAGATAAAGAAAAAAAAACAAAAAAGAGGAAAGAAAGAGAGAGAGAGAGAGAGAGAGAGAGAAACATTCTTCGCGTTTCTGAAAGCCAAAGAGAAACGTCGAAAGAATAGAAAAATGAAAAACAAAACAAACAAAAATAAGAAAAAAAAAAGAAATATATATATATATATATATATACACAAGAAATACAAGAAAAACGATAAGCAAAAAGGAATAAGAGGATAATTGTTCGACGACGGAACGTTTAACGGGTTGACTCGTTACTGCGAATCAACGACGACCGGTCGACCTTCGTGTGACTAGAGAAAAATCTTGTCTGTAAGTACTTACGTCGACTGGGGGGATACTTTGTCGGCTATAAATATATGACTCATGCTGTGCGACAGATTCGTGATCGTAATAGAACGACACACTGTCTCTTTCATCTTGTTGAATTTAGTTAGAGTATAGTTAAAATCTATGTATCTTTTTCTTTTTTTTTCTGTTTCTTTCTTTTTTTTTTCTTTTTTTTTTTTTTTTTTTTTCTCTTTTCTTTCCGTATTAATTCTCTCTCACGTGTCTCACTTAAGAGATTATTATTAGACGAGAGATCATTGAATGAATCAGCGATAGTGTCTGATATAACGTTAGTTATAATATTTTCATGAAAATTATAAGTAACAAAATATTTAAACGTAATATGTTTATACCTTTTATAAAAATATAATAATGAAAATTTTTTTTTTACTCAGGTTAATAACGATATTTAATAACCGTATGGATCAATGAAAAAAAAAACCATTTGTCTATCTATTTTATTGTTAACAATTTATTTGCGAAAAGTATTGGCTTTTTTTTTGTAATTTTTTTTTTCTTCTTCTTTTTTTTTTGATTGTGCGAACACAGGAGAAACCTTCTCGCAAGATTTAGCGACAGCGATTTAGCAATTTGCATGCCAAACTGCAACCGACATCGACAAATATGTACAATTCGGCTATACGAAAAGGGTGGCCCTTTGAAGTTCTCGCGGTCCCTTTTCATCCCTCTCTCTCTCTCTCTCTCTCCCTCCCTTCCCTTCTCCCTTTCTCTTTCGATGTACGAGAGTATCGATCGAGGTTCGAAAGTTCGAACAAACAAAGAGAAAACAGATAGGTGATCGATTTTGGAACAAATTAAAAGTTCCTTCCATACTTGTTCTTTCGTTTCTATCATAAACTATTAAAACTGTTAAAACAACATTTTCTAAATTGCCATAATACGATAATGTCGAAATAGCTTGTCGAATAAATTAATAAGAGAACTCTCAACTTATAAATATATTTCATTTTGTTAATAGGATAATTATTTATATGAGAATTTGGATATGCTAATATTGTAATATATTATGATATATTATTAACATTATGATAATACATTAATGACATTTGAAAATAATTATATCACAATATTGATATATTATATATATGATAAATTTGAATATGATAAATGTATTAATATACTAAACGTTAGTACGAAATTATATTTTATAACGACATCGTAATCATAAAAAAAAAAAATAAAAAGAAAAAAAAAGAAGAAGAAGAAGAAGGAAAAAACATAAAAAAGACGTGCTTGTTGTAACGAAAGCTATAATGAAAGGGTGTAAATAAAAAACGTATCCCTGATAAACATCTTATCTAAGGATATCGAAATTAAACACATTTAAATTTAAATAATATAAAATGATCAAAAAGTAACACGATATAGTAACTGGTACGAAAGAAATTCTAAGTTGTTCAAACATCCAAATTTTCTTTCGGACGTTTCATATTTCAGGTACATTACATTATAATATTAAACATCCGTAATGTATATTACGTTACAACATTAAACATCCGTGACGTATATTGCGTTACAATATTAAAACGTTACAATATTTTACGTATGCGACAAATACATCTGAACTATTTAGATATAACAAGAAAAGAAAATGATATATTAGGACTCGTTGCAAATTAAATATTTAATAGATAAACGAAGTATTTATCAATTTTCATTGACGACAAAACCTCCTCGATACGTGGAAGTAACAATAGTTATAAAAAAAGTAAATAAGTAAATAAATAATTCAATGAGAAAACTACGAATAAGTATGACAATTGCAAACAAGTATTTATCGGACGAATTTATGCAATTCTTAACGAAAGAAAGGGATAATCATAGAATTATCCTTAGAACATAACTCTCTAGGAAAATGGTCTGTGTCTGGAGAAAGCAGAATCGCTGTCTAATAGATCTATTTTACTATTAGATCTATAGATCTATTCTACTACCCTAACGTAAACTACCATATAGTTTAACAGCAAGAACAGAGTTTATAAACGCAATAACGTATATTCGAAATCATTTGCTAACATAAACGCTGGATAATATTATATCCTTAAAATGAAGGAAATGTGGGACTGGTAATAAACCTCATATTGATTTTGTGAGAACTTTTTTTGCAAAAACCATACCATTCCTTTAAACGAAAGATCTACGAGTACTATGTTCGTACGAAATAAAAAAAGAAAAACAAAATGTATCTCGTGTAAAATAATAAAAAGAAAAAAAAAAAGAAACATGTATACTCGGAATAAGTTTAAAACATATTCTTTAAAAAGAATAAAACAGATCCATCGAAATTGAACGAAAAGATTTACGAATGAGTATATTAATTGATACGTTAACGCGTCTACATCTGCGATAAAATGAAAATATGATTTTTTTTTTTTTTTTTTTTTTTTAGTATCACAATGAGAAAGTGAAGAAATTAAAAAAAAAAAAAAAGAAAAAAAAGAAAAGAAAAGAAAGAAATTAAAAAGATAATATCAAAAAAATCTGGTTAAAGGATGCTTTGAAAGATCAAAAAATTCAAAAGAATTGTAGAAAATCAGAATGATTAAGAAAATTATATAGAATTAGCAACGACTTTTCAGAGATAATATCGGTACAAAATTAGTATCAATTAACGTATCAATTAAGAAATCATTGGATGATTTAGAAAAAGAATCGTGACTGAAGTCGATGAAATCAGAATATTTTGGTAAAAAACAACGAATGGAAGTGAATACTGGTTAGTGAAATATTTAGTTAATGACTTTTTATCAAAAGATCAAAGATCTATTAACTAATAGATGGAATGAATGAAGTGTATGATTCGTTGAAAAAATTCGAATATATATAACATTCCTTCTTCATATATATAACATAATTCCTTCTTCAAGAAAAAGGAATTTATTACGAAAGAGAATATCTTTTCTATAGACCGTTGTCAAATAAGAAAATATTAAGAATGTTCATGTACGTATCTACATTAAATGTATATCAAATACGTCATACTACGTATTCAAGGCTACTTATATTACGAAATATACATAAAAATTGACGAGAAATTTTTTTAAAATTCTTTCAAGAAGAAAGATAATAAGAATATTGAAGAATATTTCGATATTTGCTTCGATCAAATTTGCATACATCAAAGGTAATACAAATTTATAAACGTACATATGTTGTTGATACCGATTGAAATCAGACACAGAGAATAAAAGACATTGAAAAGGAAGATCCGGTTAGTGTAATAACGTTATCAAATAGTTCGATCAATTGGAGCATCAAGATAGAAAAATGTATCTCGTGAATCTTGTCAACTATGGAAATAGAGCATATATAATATATATACACGTACGGAAGTTACGAAAGGTATGGTATTGTATAGTATTAAGGAGACATTATTGTATCACAATAGATTTAATGACTTTATTATTAATACGATTACTATGTGTTCTGTGACTAACAAAGTGCTATAATCTTATATAAAGATAGGATATGATGCATTTTATATGCAAATACATACATACATACATAGAATATAAATTATCAATTCTTTCTTTCTTTCTCTTTCTCTCTCTCTCTCTCTCTCTCTCTCTCTCTCTCTCTCTATTTTTCGCGCATGCGCAGACGTACGTACGCGAAATAGTTAAAAATATTAATAAATAATTTAACATATTTAAGAACGAACGATATTATTTTCAAACCAATTAAAACCATTGTCAAAATTCTATACATCAAAGTCTATAAACATCTTGAAATGTTGAATTCAAGAGATTATTTGTATTAATTAAGTTTATTTCATGGATGCGCACGAATAAGGGGGAAAAGTGTTTTTGAAAAGCTTTTGTATCCTCTTACGACTATGAATTATTCTTTGTTCTTTGTACTTTAAGGCATAAGGTTTCCTTAAAGGTCTCCTCTATTTCGACATACGAAGCATACTTATTTAATTTAATCTCCTCCCTCTTTTAACATATTAAATGGATAATTTCATAATTATATTCTAGTATATGCCTGTTTATACTTAAATATATTTTACATTAGATTTAACCAAATTCTGCTTTCTTACGTTTCCCAATACGAAATATACGAAATAACATTGACATCAATTACGTCAGATATCAAATTGTAATATTTATTTTGCATCAATCTGTTGATCTAATTGTCTATTTTGTTATTCTAATCTAATTGTTATTCTATAAAATATACGAATCAAACAATATTGTAAATCGTTATCGACTTGAATATTTTATTTTCTCTTTTTCTTCTTTTATATATTTTTCAAGATCTTTATTATTTAATAAACAAACAAATGTTGAATTTATAGCTATAACGATTTTGTTATAAATAATTTGTAACAATCGTTCGTATACTTTTAGTTAATTAAATTCAACCGATCTTTGTATTTAGAAAATTAATACGGTTATCAATATCATATATGTAAGTGTATCAGTAACAGACATGTGCATAGGGAATTTGCGATTGGATTGATTAGCCTAATTATTCGTCGTTCTATCGCCATTCCTGTCGCTATTAACGTTGACAATCCCCTTGATCTCGCTCCCTTCTCTCTCTCTCTCTCTCTCTCTCTCTCTCTCTCTTTCTCTCTCTCTCTCTCTTTCTCTCTCTTTCCCTTTCTCCATCTCTCTGTACAATTTGCATAGGATTGCAGAAAATCAAGGCACGTTCTCTACAAATTAATTTCCAATCGAATTAACGTTTTCTGACACCACTCGAAACAAATCAAAAAGTAAATTACTTTCTGTCGTGAAAAAAAAAAACATACGAAGGGTGTTTAATTAATCGAGTAAAAAATTGATCGTGAAATGATTAATTATTGAAATTCTTTTTTATGGATATTCTTTTGTGATATAGAAAAAAGATATTATTAAAATAATAAGAAAATAATAAGAAAATCTAAAACTTATTTTAATTTTAACTTTTATTTGTTTCTATGTGTAAAGGATGATCAAGTTTAACACTAATAAGAGGAATTTGAGAATATCCTATATTATATTTATTAGAATTAAAAACATTATAAAGATATATTAAACATTGTTCTTTTTAATGTTTTCATTCGAAATATTATTCTCCAATTGATAGAATAATTATTGTTTATAAATTTTTAAACAGCGAATTAGACTTTTGAGTTTTAAAAAGACTCTAATAATAAATATTTCTTTTCTTTTTTCTTTTTTTCTTTTTTTCTTTTTTCTTTTTTCTTTTTTCTTATTTATTCAATTTTTTTTTTTTTTACTTTCCTTCTTTAGAAACGCGATACTTCGTAAAAATTAAAATTTTGTTTACATTTGGTAATGCAATTATTATTGAAAAATTTGCTATCCTATACTCGCACAATATTAATTTTACAATTTTTCTTCTGATTAGAGAAAGAATTGTGAAATAAGAAAATCTATTAAAAAAAAAGTTCATATTTTTATAAAGCAAAAAAAGAAAAGAAGAATTCAGAAAATGATTCATAAGACATTCTTGTATAAATTGTTAGAAAAAAATTGATCATTGATCTTTACTCGCAGTTCGATCATATGTCCTGCCATATATAATTTAATGGATATTCATTTTTTTCGTCTGAACTTAGAAACTGATCGTTATTTTCATAAAAGAAGAAAAAAAAAAGAAAAAAAGAAAAAAAAAGGAAATCTACATAAAACTCATTTTCAAATAAACTAAACAAAATGTACATTACAGTTCATCAGAAAAATACGAAAGATATGAATCAAAAAGTTTTATTTATTAACGTTGGAAGCAACGTGATGGTTGCATAGACACCATAATTATTATTCCTTTCTTTTTTTTTTTGTACTCTCGATTCGATAAATCATCATCGAACTGGTGTTACCGGCTGTCTTCTTAAGTATGATTAATAATGGTTACGTCGTCTCGCCAATATCTGTTGCGAACGACGAAGCGAAATAACTTATTTCCATGTACTTCAGAAACGACATACACATTTACCGCGACATTATTTATCGATACTAACAAGTGAATCGTGCATGAATCGTCTATATAAAAAATAAAAATCGTTTTTCTAACGAAGCTGCCCTCGAGCGAATAATCGTTGCCATTAAAAATTGGAAAATATCCTATTGGATTTCTCCATCGTATTTCTGGCGACATTTTTCCAACAATTTCGTTCGCTTTCACGATTGGCCGATTCGAAATAAACAAAAAGGGAGTATAAAAAAGAGTAATAATATTTTTTTCGAAGCAAAATTGAATGTAACAATTTGCATGTTCTTTTTTTCTCCCCATTTTTTTTTTTTTTTCTTTTTTTAATATCGACAATTAACAACATTGCTAGACGTTCGAGAGTAAATTAAAAAGAAAAAAAAAAAAAAAAAAAAGATTATTTATCTTCTCTTGTAATTAAATTCTTTCGAATCGAATAATGGAATAGAAAAGTAAGAATCTACAAACAACGTTTATTATTATTCATTGTGTGTATAACACTAGAATTATCGTCTATTAATTATTCCGATGTGTTTAAATATTCTCGATGCGTTTCTGAGATGTGTACTTACATATCTAAGAAAAAGAAAAGAAAATTATGAAATTAATTATATACCTACGTGTAGGTACAATAGAGGAAAAAAAAAAAAAAAGGAAAAGAAAAAAGTAAAGAAAAAAAGAATCTTGAGAAAATATAGCGATGAAATTAATAATAAAATATTTTCTAACAGCTCTTGATAAAACCAAGTATTAAGGAAAATAATATAAAGTACTTACGTACCAATGATAAGAATACCGTGAAAAAACACTAGAATCTTGTGTACACGTCATCTGTGTACACGTCATACGTCACTCTCTGCGTTTCAAGACACGGTGACCTCTTGACCGTACCTCAAGAAAGCCATTTACTCGCATAAGAATCTATACTTAGTCGATAAACAAACGTGTTATGTTTTCTCTCACTCAAACGGTACTGCCTTTTTCTTCCTTTTAAAAACAATATGAAAAACTTATCATTGGAGTCAATATAATGAAAAATAAAAATAGTAATAAACGATATGAAAGAAATAAGTAACATATAAATAAAAATTTATCCTTTCGACGATTATTAACGTTTTATTTTTATTATTTCACGTAATTTAACAGAATACATTTTTCATCATTTCTTTCACACTTTTACTTTTATGGCATATTGCATAGAAATTTTAAATACGTTATATCTTTATAAAACAGAAATAAACAGAAGTAACAAGGGATATATTGTTATTTTCGTTGGATTTCATTAAAAAAAAAAAAAAAAAAAAAAAAAAAAAAAAAAAAAAAAAAAAAAAAAAAAAAATGAAGATGAAAAAGAAAACGAACGATAGAAACCAAAAAAATCATTTTGTATACCTATAGATATTATTCAACAACAAAAATTTTAATATTATTCGTTTTGAACGAAACATTAAAAGTGATCGATTTTACCTGAAATAACTCAGTCGATAGCGCTTATATCAAACGCGATTGTGACAGAAAGAGTATGAGAGAAAGAGAGAGAGAGAGAAAGAGAGAGAGAGAGAGAGGGAGAGAGAGAGAGAGAGAGAGATAGAGAAAGAATTGCCTCGGGTTGCACAGGTGGTCGGCTAATAATAGCTCTTTTACGTCGGCACGAGTAACGCGTGCTCGAGCTCTCGCACGCGAGTACGATCTAGCCATGCCAGATCTATCAGTAGTCGTTGTTAACAGCGCAGCAGCTACTTTATGCGCTATACATATGTATGTATGTAGATATATATATATATATATATATGTATATATATACGTATGTATGCGTGTATGTATATATGTACAAGTGTTTAGAATTCTCGAATTGCTTCATTTATAGTGAATCAACAGAATATTCAATTTCAAACTGGATAACATTTTTTTCTCTCTCATTTTTTGTCTCATTTATATATATATATATATATATATATATATATATATATATATATATATATCATTTACTTGAAATATAGTATTCTTTCAAAAATTGTCCGTATGTTTATGCGAGTACCTGTAATTCACGTGAATTCATATATATTCCTGAATATTTATTTACAATTTAATTATTTACAAATAGATACGCGCTGTCGCGCGTTATTTTTCTTTTTTTCTTTTTTTTTTTTTTTTTTCATTTTCTTCTTCGTCTATTTCGATTTTTTCTTTTTTTTCTTTTTTGTTTCTTCTCTGTTTCTTTTTCTCTTTTAAGAAAATTATTTAAGTCACTCTTAAAAATGTATAAATATGTGTGAAAAAAAATGGTGTAAATTGCGTTAGTTATATGATATCAAATAAAATATTTATAAACTTTGATTATCGACATTAGGAAGATTTGTAACCGCTATATAACAACAAGCGGAAGCAACTGTAATATTATTTTCTGCTTGCATTCCCTTGGAACGTTGCTCACGCTTTTATTACTTCTGAAATGCACTTTAAAATGCAAGCTAATCTAAGAGAGAGTTTTCTTCCTTTTTCCGTTTTTTTTCTTTTTTTCTTTCTTTCTTTCTTTTCCTTTTTCCTGTAATATCGGCTCTTTACACGTGTAATGTCTGACATTTTGCACAATTTATTCTACCGTCTGTTATTTCTGAAGTAATAAAAATCTATCCCATTGTATAATATGCATATTTCAAACGCTTTTCGAAATATTACATATTACAGAAATGGTTATAAAACATTTCATATATTTCCATAATTATAGAAAATATTCAATGAATGCGATGATACATGTCGAATTTATTCGACATTTAACATATTGAGAATATAATTTTTATATCATTCCGATACTCTAATGTGACCTTTGACCCATGAGTACGATAAATTAGTTTTCTCTCTCTCTCCTTTCTCTCTCTCTCTCTCTCTCTCTCTCTCTCTCTCTCTCTTTGTTTCTGTCTCTGTCTCAGTCTCTCCCCCCTCTCTCCGACCAAAATGGCCACATATGCTCGTCCTATTACTGCTACTACTGGTACTGGACATTAAGCAGGAAGAGGGATGCGTCCTAATCATTGTTAATTAACATTTATGGAGACACGTACATAGTAGACTTTCTCCTCTCTCCTGCGATGCGTTCCTAACCAGACTGTGCTATAGCCAGGATGTCATAAGTGACATAAGCCGTCGGAGAGGCGCAAAATAGCGACTATATCAAAGTGGATGCCTAGTATACCACCTTTTATACTAACGTCTTTCCACTCCCTTGCGTCCATTACTCTCTAATTGAAGCTGCGAAAAGAGAGATAGTGTGAGAAAGAAATAAATAAAGAGAGAGAGAGAGAGAGAGAGAGAGTGATAGAGCGAGGAAGAAATAAATAAAGAAAGAGAGAGAGAGAGAGAGAGAGAGAGAGAGAGAAAGAGTGACAGTGACAAAGAGGAAAAAGACAGAGACAGATGGTCGGTCATAGACAGAGACAAACAGAATAAAAGAGAGAGAGAGAGAGAGAATACTAATAATAATAATAATAATAATAATAATAAAAATAATAATAATAATAATATTTTATTATTGTTCGATTAACGAAAGATCAATAAGTCTTAGAGACAATAATTTTACCATGTTTAAGATGTAAAGACAATTTACATTCGTGTTCATTTCGATGGTTTAAAATTCGAATATTTTACAAGACATAATTCACTTCTTAGCGAGTCATATTGAAACCCCTAGGAGGAATTTCACAAGCCCCTTCCCTCCATCCCCCGTTCGCATTTGATAGACGTTACCGTGGTAATATCTTCGTTTAGACGTTAACAAGATGTATCCTTTAACCTGTTTCATGTAAACGAAAGTATCGGGAACGTATTTTGCGTTAAAAGGATCCCGAAAAATAACAGGATTCGTTTGATCTCTTCTGGTGCCCATTTAAAATGCAGATAATCCTGAATCGAGACGTATACTTTGTAGGATAGAACAATGCTTTCGGCCCGTTCACGCGTTTTGCTCCACCCTCTGCCACCCCCATCCCACTTCATCCTACCACCCCTCTAAACCGGAGATCAAAGATCGAACCGTAACCGTGTATATCTACGTACTAGCTACATTTTTTTCTCCCCCTTTCCTCCTCCCCAATCCGCCTTGAACCTAATTCGTGCCGCCCTTTTAGCCGCAGCCAACGAATTTCCATAAATCTACCCTCGGCTTTAACTCCCTTATACTACTTCGATATATCCGATCTTGCCTTGTGCCAAGATCCATCGATCACTTTTCAACAAAGAACATTTTTCTTTTATTGTTATGACTTTCTTTTTTCTTTTTCTTTTTTCTTCTCTCTCTCTCTTTCTCTCTCTCTCTCTCTCTCTCTCTCTCTCTTTGTTTTTGTAAATAAGCAAATGAAAATGTATTTATGTGTGTGTGTGTGTAAGAGAGAGAGAGAGAGAGAGAGAGAGAGGAATTCGTTTTAACATTTTAATATCTAATGTATATAATAATATATAATAATAAATATAATAATATATAATATTTATTGATATTATTACAGTTAAGAGAATCGCATCCTAAGTCATATATTGGGACAATGTTATTATCCCAATTCTTATGGTATGTTTTTTTTTTTTTTTTTTTTTTTTTTTTCAATTTTAAGGATAATACCATGGAACGATATTCAAAAAAATAAATTGTAAATGATATAAACAGAATTTTTATGTGGAAATTTCAGAAGTTCACGTTAAGGGCTAACGCTATTTTATATTTATTTTTTTTTCTCCGACTTTTTTTTTTTTTTTTTTTTTTAACCGCCATCACATTCCTTCATGTACATACATACGAAAAAATGTCAGAAACATTGTCGCGACTCGTTTCGAATTATTTACAATGAACTGTGGAAATAAAATTTTTGTTTGTTTTTTTTATTTGCTGTTTTTTCCTTTTTTTTTCTTTTTTTTTTTTTTTTTTTTTTTTTTTACGTGAAACTGAAATAATTCAATGTACCGGCACAGTGTCATATCGTTCTATATGTCAATGTGTACCAAACACAACGATTGACTTTGATACGAAGTATTTACCGCGCCATTGCAAAAACGCATAATAACCGCTGGCGTTTTTCCGCACAGGTATATGTACATCAAAAAGAAAAAAAAAATCTCTGGCACTCAAAGGATTAATTTTATTTTTTTGAATGTGATTTTTTTCTGTTTTTCTTTTCTTTTTCTAACATTTTTAAACTAACAGCCGTATTAAACTCAATTTTTTCTATAAATTTCAATTCGCTCGACCATTTAAACAAATAAATAAAAAATAGATAGAAATCTATTTTCATATAAATCGACAAATTGAAATTTGAAATTTATTTTTATCTATCATTTCCGATTCGCTTTCGTAAAAAAAATTTCGAAAATATTCGAATAGTTATGTTTAAAATTATATTTAATATTTCTTTATATTTGACTTTATAAATTTTTAAATATATCGCTATATTTGAATCTAAAAATCCGATCGAACTAAATTTACACATTAATTATCATTCGAAATAATCACACTTTCGATATACATAATCGATTTTAATATGAAACGAATATAGGATCCAAAAAATATTTCTCGTATATCGACCATAATTGTTACATGTTCCATATATAAAAAAAAAAAAAAAAAAAAAAAAAAAAACAAGCCAAAACAAAAATGAACCCTTGCAATCTATCATAGAAGAATCTTTATTGATCGATTTCTTTTCTGGTTTTTTTTTCCTTTCTTCCTCCATTTTTAATTCCTATAAAAATTTTATAAGAAACATAAAAAAAAAACAAAAAAAAAGAAAAAGAAAATAAAGTGCGATTAAATAGGAAAAAAAAACCAAAGAAGACAAAACGAATAGAACAAAAAATGAATACGATACACAATATTAAGTACGAAATATTAATCGTATAAATATTCTTACAAGAGTTCATCCCTCGTAACTCATGATTTATCGATAATCATTAATAATTATTATTATCATTATGGAACATATCATCTGTAGGTCGACGTGCGACCGTCGAGACGAACGACGGTCGTTCGCTTAAAGGGCTCCAAGCCGCGACAGGAAGCATCGATCCTGTCTGCCTGCCGGGTGCATCGTACACCAGGAATCCTGGTATCTCTCTCTCTCTCTCTCTCTCTCTCTCTCTCTCTCTCTCTCTCTGTATCTATCTACCTCTCTCTTCCTACCAGTCTGGCATCGGCTCTAGTACCGAGAGCTCTGCCGTGTTCACGTTACGAACCGGCTTTACGTCCCGACACCCTCTACCAGAATTCATTAGCCCGTCCCACCTCGATTCTGTCGAGCCTTTACTAAAAAAGACTCCAAAGAGATTTTAATTGGCTACTTCGACGTCCACCGGTAGCCAGGACCGTAGTAGAAGCGTTGCGTCGCGACGACAAACCTTTTCCCTTGCCTCGAACATCTCGATAAAGAGAATGCTCTAACTTTTTTCTTCATATCTCTTTTTTTTTCTTTTTTTTTTTTTCTTTATCTCACACATTACAAGTTAAAAAAAGAAATAAAAGAAAAAAAGGAAAAAAGAACCACTACAAGCCGTTCTATCGAAACGCATAAGCCCCTTTTGAATCTTTCCTCTTAGAAGTAATGTAACTCGGAGAGAAATTAGCGCTGGTAATTTATAAGAAGGGAGTACAGGAGATAACTAAGGGAGAGAAATTATTGTGCAAAAATAAAAAAAAAAAAGAAAAATAAAAAAAAAAGAAAAACATAAAATATTATTAATGTTTATTATTTAATAGAAATAAAAGAGAATAAAAATCAAATGTTAATAATTAACAATGTAACGATTCATTATGAATTAATGAAGTAATGTACGAACGAGTAAAATACCGACATCTAATTTTGTGATGTTACATTAAGAAAGTTAAAAGAAAAATAAATAAGTTCATAGAAATTCTAATTTTATCTTTATCTACTTCTAATTACATATATATATATATATATATATATATATCTTTTTTTTTTGTTTCTCGAAAAAATTATTACTATTTAAATTTCTTATTCATGTTAACCTTTTAACGATGGAATTTTCTTTTGAAAGTATTTTCTATCTGTTTATGTAATTAAAGCCAAGCGATGCCGAGTATACTCATATCTAACTTGGAGTAAACCATTAAGAATTCTTCCGTATGTATCACTATTCAGAAATCATTTTATCTATAAATAAATCTTAAATTATATATCATTATGTCATGCGTGATCGTGACTAAATAAATATAAAGAAAATTACGAATAAGCTTAAAGAATTTCAAACGTTACTTTTATACCATTATATTTCCATACATCTTTATTTACATATTATTATTATTATTATTATTATCGTTTAAAAATCACCGTCCCTGTATATAATAAATCTTATATTGGAGATTTCTTTTTTATCACACATGTTATCTTCACGTTTACATGAGATACGATCGAAGGATTCTCTTGAATCAGCGTTGCGTTTCTCTCTCTCCCCCCTCCCTCCCTCTCTCTCTCCCCCCTCCCTCCCTCTCTCTCTTTCTTTCTTTCTTCCTCTATCTAACAATAAAGGGAGAAACCACCGGCGTCGGCAACGGCGACGGCGACGGCGACGGCGACGGCGACCGGTCCTCCTCATCTGGAAGAATAGCGTTATCGGTCGGACAGCGTGTCTGGGTTGCGTCTCCCCTCCCCCTCTTCTCTCCAACCACTACCCATTCCATTTCTCGTCGTTCCTCGTTTCTCTCAATTTCAGACTTTGAGACACGCCAGCACCCTCCGCGCGAGCAGTCACGCGCGTCCTCCAAGATAAGAAGGAGTCGCTGACAACCTTGAACAATGCCAGCTACCGCGATACTTCACATCACCCAGATCCTTCAGGATTCTTCTTACATTTTATTGCGAGTTACTTTAATGAAGTTATTTTATTTATGTCGATAAATAAAATTGTATGTATATACAGTATACATAGCAAAACTGTATAGATATACTTTAAAACAGACTAACTTTCTTTTAGATTCGACAAAACAACTTAATTTTTTTTCTTTTTATTTTCTCTTTTGTGTGTATCTGTGTGTGTGTGTGTGTGTATGTGTGTGTATGAAATTAAAATGATAAGTTTAATAAAAATCATAAAAAATAAAAATGTTTCATTACAGCTTTTGTTAATCAGGATATGTAATGAAAATTTTTAAAATAATAATCATGCGATTTAATAGTACCTTATTAATTTGAATGATTACACCAAGGTTGAAGGATTATTTATTAAATTTTTTTATTCAACATAAAAAGTTCGTACAGACAAAATTAGAAATCTTTTCCTTATTTATATTTCTAAACTCTTCGAAAGTTTCTAATGATATTATTTTATTTATTTAATTATTTTTTCCTCTTTTTCTTCCCTCCGATATTCCTTCGATTCTTCACGAAACTCTTCAAGTTTACGTTACTTGAATTTAAGTTTATACATTTATATAATAATTAATAATTGTATATAATTCTTTTTTTTTTTTTTTTTTTTTTTTTTTGTACGAATGATAGCTCTAGCAAGATATAAAATGTGCGTGTGATACAGGTGTTCGTTAGAATAATTTGCAAACACATTTCTTTCGAGGGAAAAAAGGAAAATAAAGGATAAGGGTGAAAATAAAGTAAGATTGGTAGTAACCCTTAGAAAGATTTCTCTTTCCCTTTTGGACGAAGTCGACACGCTCGTCTACCTCGAATAGTCTACTACCTCGACACATATATAACGTCCACCAATAATAAATGGCATTTAGCTTTTCCTGGAAAAAAAAAACACACACACACAAGAAAAGGAAAAAGAAGGAAAAAAAAATCATCGATCGATCGAACTCGTGTTAGTTGTAATTCATACAATCGTCGTCGACTTTCATAAGAATCGAAGAAGAAATAAATCCGTTAGTTTTGAAATAGTAATCAAACGGAATAGATTAAAAATTAAAGAAAGGGAAAAAGAATTTGAGTCGAGTTTCGTGATTCTTTACAATTATCGGATATTTATATCGCCATTGAATGCGAATATAACGAAAAGAATAAAAATTATCTGTTTATGAAGAGAGAAAGAAAGACGGGGGAGAAGAAAAAAGAGAAAGTGAAAGTGAGAAAGAGAGAAAGTGAAAGTTAGAAAGAGAGAAAGGGAGAAAGAGAAAGAGATAAAGAGTAACAGAAACAAAGAATCGAAAGAAGATGCATCTAGCTTTAACGAATTTTTCGTTCACATTTTTTCTCGTTCAATTTTGCGCATACCAACGTGCACCGAGTCGATCGCGATACTGCCAATCGTTGCTGAGGAATTCATTACCAGGAGAAACGAAGAAGAGAGAGAGAGAGAGAGAGAGAGGAAGAAAGAGATGTATATATACATGTATATATATATATATGTATATACATAGGAGGGTGAAATACGAGGGAGCAACAAAACTGAACGTGCGTGCGTTCGTTGGGGGAGACTCGTGCACAATCGAAAGCGAAATCGATAACTCATCGTACGCGTCCGTCGACACACTCTCTCTCTCCCTCTCTCTCTCTCTCTCTCTCTCCTTCTCTTTCTGTCTCTCTCTTTCTCTTTCTCTCACTACGTTGGTGTCAATCACGCGATGTTATCGTCGCCGGTCGACCGGCGACGGCGTTTATCGGCCCGACGGACGAAACGTGCTTTCGCACAAATACTAACGCATGATATTTTCTTTTTTTTTTTTTTTTTTTTTTTTTTTTTTACATATACTACTATATTATACGTAAGGATTCGATGAATGTTTCTGATTATGGAAGTGATTAAAGTAGAAAGAAAAATTGTTCTTAGAATAATCGATAAAATTATTTATTATTATTTGTGTATTATATCAATGGAGACAATTTCTTGTTTTTTTATTTTTTTTTTTTTTTTTTTTTTTTTTTTTTTTTTTGGGATAAGACAGAATCACATTTATTATAATATATTCAGTACTACATCTGTATAAATAAAGATTCAAGGCAGATACGTTAGAAATTGTACAACGAATTCTTTAATGAAATAAGTAAGCGTATATTTATTAATGTTGAAAATTACTACGTCTATTTCTAATTTAATCAATTTAATTAGTATATTAAATTAGTATATGAAATATATGAAGGAAATTGATTAAGAAATTACTTGATATAAAAAAAAGTAATTAGAGATATTATATGTATCCGTATATTTATATAGGATATGTAAATACATGCATACATACATAAATAAATAAATAAATAAGTAAATAAGTAAAAGATCCAATCAATTAATTTTCTAATATTTACATTCATCTTTCACAACAAGTAATGATATGATTTAAATGTTTATACACGGTAGAGTGGTATACACACATTTCTAATGAGAATTTTCGTCTGGTATTTTTTTTTCTTTTTCTTTTTTTTTTTTTTTTTTTTTTTTTTCTATAAACGAAAACGTCATCGTTAAAAAGGATTTAAAGGCAATCTCATCTTTTTATCCTCATCAAGGTAACAACAAAGAGAAACAGGATGCGTTTACCGTAAAGTAGGCATTACGATTTAAAACGAATGTCCCATAAGAATCCTAATGTCTCGAACGTCCCATAAATTTTCCTTACAGTCTACTGTTTACGCATGCTATGAGAAAATAATTTATGAAGCATAATCTTGACGTTGATCTAACCATTACCGCATAATATGCAAATACGAGTGAAGAAGATAGTCAGATAAAAATGAGTAAAAAAGAATGATAATTTGAGAAAAATGATCACGTATTCATCTCGATCAGTTTTCGAAAGGATCGAGATGTTTAATTGATGCTTTTGTGAATCATTGGAAAAATATTCGAATAGTCGATGTTACAAGGTGTTTCAAATAGAAGGAAGAAATAATAAGTCGAAAAATTATTTGCAGTTAACAAAATAGAGGTGATTAAAGAATTGATGAAAAAAAAAAAAAAAAACATTTTATATTTTACGTAACAAGAGAAACTAATTGTTCCCTAATCGTCATTAAGGAGTTTACGTTATCTTTCCGAACATATGTTTTCTTTCTCTCTCTCTCTCTTTCTCTCTCTCTCTCTCTCTCTCTCTCTCTTTTTTTAAGCGAATACGTCAAGCTTTGTGTAAAAAAAAAAAAAGAAAGAAAAAACTCGTGATCTTGTTAAAAAAAAAAAAAAAATGATTTATTGATATTAATTCAACTGATTAATTGATATTAAGTCAACTGAGATCAAAATTTTTCTTTCCTTCCAATACCAACGTTCACATTTCTCTTTATTTACAATGTTATTTATCTCGATTAAAAGTGACGAATCTAAAGTTCTTTCTCGGACATAAATATTTAAAATTCGAAATAAACGAAATCATGTCGCCTTTTGCTTAAGTTTTTTTTTTTTTTTTTCGCTTTTCATCGAGCTCGGATATTATCCTTCTCCTTCCATCGGCAGAAGATCCGGCGAAACGTTGGCCGCGACAGGATTCTAGGGGCCGCAACGGACTAGTGGAAAGGCCATTACGTCGGTATTAAAACGACATACGAAAGCTCGCGAGATCGCTGCTGGTATTCACCCTCCTTCCGTTCCGTACCATTCCATTCCCAGTTCGTTCCCTAGTCCGTTCTCTCCTTTTTCCTCCCTTTTGCTTCCTTGAAAGTTGTCTCTCTAATGTCGCTGTACTCTGTCCATTTCTTTGTCCCTTTCTCTTGCTCTCTTCGCGGCCATTAAAACATTTTACGACATCGTAAAGTCGCGGATCGACGTTGGTCCGACCTTTCCCCATCCCCTCTCCGCCTCTCTCTCTCTCTCTCTCTTTCCTACCTAAGCCCCTGCCTTCATCCCATCCCTTCCACCATTTAGATCTTCTTTTTTATTTCTGTTAAACGAAGAGATTTTCAATCGGTTAATGTGAATATTACAAAATTTATTTTCATTTTAAATATAATGACTTGTACAATGATAGAAACCATATGGATGGATCAATTTAAAAATAAGAATCAATAGATATTAAAAAGTATCAAGAAAGTATTTGTAATAATGTTTTATTGATAAAAAGGAACAAATATATAATTGATTTATTTATTTTTTTATCAATAGTTATTTCTGAAGTTTGATGAAAAAAATTAATTAATACTGTCGTATTGTATAGGTTTATAGGTAACTATTTTTTTAACAACACACACACACACTCACACACACACACTCACACACACACATATATATATATATATATATATATATCATAACTAAATAATATTTTTGTAACAGTATTATATGTCAGCTACAACATAGAAGTATATATACATATGTATGTATATATACATATATATATATATACATTTTTTTTTTATAAATATATAAGTTGTACTTACGCGTGTATATGTAAGTACAACTTTTCTATAATTAATCGAGAGAGAAAAGAAAAACGTCAAATATCTCTTTCTTTTTCGTAAAAATATCCGAAGGAAATAAATTAATTATCGTAATAATAAACAATTATTTGTATGTTCCGTTTAACAAATTATTAAAATAGAAGTTCCATAAATCTTTCCATAGATTTATCGAAAACAATAATAACGTTAGGAACGTGAACTTTCTGTTGTTTCTTACGTTCATTCTTTTTCTTTTTTAATTTCTTCTATTTCTTTTTGTTTCTTTTTTTCTTTTTTTTTTTGTATTCACGGTATATGTCGGCATCGCTAATAAGAATTGACAGTGAGATAACGGAAATCGCGCGGGCGATGGAGCAGCTCGAGTAACTAACGAGACCGGTCGCAACGCACAAAGGGTATTATTTTCCCGATAGGATTGAATGGATCGGCCGAATCCCATTCATTGTCAGTCAGAGAGAACTTTCCCTCGGTGGCCGCCCACGCGTTCGTCGATGCGCGTACACACAAATACACACACAACAAACCCACCTACGTGGGTACACGTGTACACTGCTCGTGCAGTATTTCACTCGGGCAATTTAAACTGGTTATTTGCCGGGCGACACGCGAGGCACCTGGTCTCTCTCTCCCTATACAACGCATCCCGCCAAAAACCATCTGCGTTCTCTAACATTGCTTGAATTGTACTGAGGTTTCTATTTTTCTTTATTTATTTCTTTTCTTCTTCTTTTTCTTTTTTTTTTCTTTTTTTATTATTATTATTATTTTTTTTATTCTTTTGTTCTTCCCTTTCTTTCCTTTTTCTTCGGTTGAGGGTGATATTTTTATATTTATTTTTTTTTTTTTTGTATTTATATATATATATATATTTTATTTTTATATTTTTATATATATAAATTTTGTGACGACAATGGTGATATAATTAAAAATAATTTTCTTCGAGCCAACGAATTTGTGAGAATTTATGAAAATTAAATAATGTTACTATATTTTTGTTTTCTTTTTTCTATCTATCTATCTATCTATCTATCTCTTTTACTCTTCCATATTCATATCTTTCATAAAGATAATACTGTCACCACGTAGATAACTATACGCGCGATGTATTTGTTTTACATTTTAGGACTGTAGGCAGATACAATTTAAAATTCAAATGATAATTAGAAAGCAACAATAATTGACTATAGGGTTTTATGGATTTATTCTGAACAAACATTGATATTAATGACGGAATGCATAACGCAAATGTGTTCGAATTTTTTTTTCTTTTTTTTCTTTTTTTTTTTGACATAAATGATCATCAGTCTAAGTTAATTAACGTTACATCTGCTCGTAAATTATATAATTTAAAAATCTGTTTATTTTTCTTTTTTTTTTTTTTTTTTTTTTTTCTTTTTTTCTTCTATAAATTTTTAATATTTGCATTATAACACATTGTAGATCAATCATATGATTTTTAGAGTATCATTTGAAATCTTGTGCAAACGGATAACTAAAAAAAAAAAAGTTCGTGTCATCTTCGATAGAATTCTCTGAAACGATTTGTTCTATATAATAATTTATCAATCTTAGATATGATCAAAAGAAATTACTTTCCGATGATAAATCAATATAAAGTTGCATCGCATTAAATATCTTTCATTATTGATAATAAAGAATTACGTATCAAAAATGTTTTACAAAAAATGTAATGAAAATTTTTACATTTGTTTCAATTTTATTATAAAAATACAAAAAAAAGGACATGCATGAATCTTTTTAATTATTCAATAGTTCTTACACATTCGAGGATTTGTCGATAATATCGACCAGAAATTCGGCAGGAAATAATATTAACTTTATTATCATAATTTTACGATCATATATATATGTAAAGGATATGTATACTTTTAGTAGATGGATAATCACTTTCGAAATACATAGTATATACTTAAAAAAAAAAAAAGAAAAAAAAAAGGAAAAAAAGTAAAAAAAATGAAATTTATATATTGCAGATGCGTATAAATAAAATACCATAAAAATTCATATGCAAGTCTCAATAATTATGGCTCGATGCTTGCAATCTTCAATTCTAATTTTCCTTTTTTATTTTACATACTATCTTCTTGCTTTGCAATAAAAATTATATCTCTCTTTCTCTCTCTCTCTCTCTCTCTCTCTCTCTCTCTTTTTTTTTGTTTTATTCTTTCTCTTTCCGATCAACGCTCAATCGCGTCCATTTTGAAAGTTAAAAGTATGAAGCAAAAAAAAGAAATAAAAAGATAGAAAGAGAAAAAGACAGGATGATTTCGTAGTAAACGTTATCCACGACTGTCGAGAGAAAACGTCGGCTAGATTCTCGTTAAAGGACAATAAAGGGCTGCGATTAAAATAATTTACGACCTCGCGAGTGCCGGCAAGGAGCGCGAAGAAAAGAGCGGAGCTCGTCGCGTTACGTATCTTTTTAGAGTCTCTTCGCGACTAGGAGGAGTCTTTTAACCGGCTCTCGAGGCGCAGTCGTCGCTCGCTAAAAAGTACCATTCCAGCTTGGTTGCCTTTTTCTTCTTCTTCTTTTTTTTTTTTTTTTTTTTTTTTTTTTTTTTTTTTTTTTTTTTTTGCTCGATGTACTTACATAAATGCCCTATGTCGCGCCTTCAAGAAAACGCATGCTTGAAGTAGAACGCTTTTTAAACGATCGATAAGTAGGTAGATTTAAAAAATTTGTTTAAATATTCCAAATGTATTTTAATCTTTTAATCTTTCATCAAATATATTCTTAGACGAGATCGAAGTTATTTTCTTTTATCCTTTTTTCTTCCTTTATTTTTTTTTTTTCCTTTTTTTTTTTTGTTCTTTTCTTTTTTTTTTTTTTTTTTTTTTTTTTCCTTGGAAAAAAAGAAACAAAAAATATTCCACTTATTTTTGTCACATTAATATTAATCTATATGATATTTATAAATTATTTCTAACGAATTATTCTCTTATACAGTTTTAGGATTAAAATAAAAATAAAAGGAATAGGAAGAAAAATTAGTGCGACTATAATAATTCGTTGAATTTTTTATCATTAAAAAGTATCATTTCTAGTTTCGATTGTTTAAATAAATACTTCCTGCGAAAATGATTTTATAATTGTGAATAATATAAAAAAAATTTCGTCATATTACGAAATATTCATTCAATATTAAAATGATTATAAATCAGATTAGAAGAGAAATGTAACTTTTTCCAAATTGTTCCTATACGAAACTATGAAAAACAAATCATTTTCCCTTTCTAATAAATCTATCTTTATTAAAATTGATAACGACGAAATATTCGTACCGATTCAAACGCCATTTTATTAAATAATTTGAAAAATTTTAACTAATCTCGAAATATAGAAGAGATCGAGTTGGATTATCTTTTCTTTTTTTCTTCTTCTTTTAAATGTCCTAAAAAAAGAAAAAGAAAAAGAAAAAAAGAAGAGAAGGAGGTGGAGAAGGAGGAGAAGGAGGAGGAGGAGGAACGATCAACGTAGTCAATTTTGTACAGAGAGCGAAGCTAATTAATTGCATGCCGTAACCCGAACGCAAAGATGTACGTACGATCGAGCAATTAATTAGCCATTTAATTTAGATCCTATCAGGAAAGGAGGTCGTCAAGTTGACCACTACCAGTATTTCGATCGCTTTCTTTATCTTTCTACGGGGCTTCGGCAAAGCCCCAGAGAATCCTTCGAGTGTCCCCTCTATCCCTTTCTCTCTCTCTCTCTTTCTCTTTCTCTTTCTCTCTTTCTCTCTTTCTCTCTTTCTCAATATCCTTCTCCCGGTAGAATGTTAATTACCGTTCACCGAGTCCAAGACCCGAGATCTCCCACCGACTCTGATTCTTGCGAAAAAGCTAGAGCGATCGTGGCGCCTTCATGGCTACTCATTTTTAAAGGACAAGGTTTAATTACATTGCCGTCGGCAACACGACTCACGGGGTGTTATGTCGACCATCATGAAAAGACTTTTCGATCCGATATATTATATTATATTAAAACGAGGAAATTACTTCTCTTGATAAGAACCATACCGTAAAGGAGATATGGCTTAACGTTGGATTTAAAACGTTATCTGCCAATTTACCCGCATTCGATGAAATCCCTTCGATGATCTTACACGGTGATCTCGCAAACCTCGATTACTCCTGGATTTAACTGTGACCATTAGGATAGCCGGCGTTAAACGCCTCCATTATTTCTCTTCTGCTTATTCCTATCTCTCTCTCTCTCTCTCTCTCTCTCTCTCTCTTTCTCTCTCTCTCTCTATCTATCTATCTATCTATCTATCTCTTTCTCTTTCTCTCGCTCTCTCTCTTTCTCTTTCTCTTTAATTTTCTTTCTTTCTCTTTATGATTATCTCTCCTTGGTATTTTCCAAATGAAAAAATCTTTTCTTTATCGTCGTTATTGCTTTTAAATATATCTAAAATTAAGATTCGATCTTTGCTGTCGTTTCTTCGATAGTGATTCTCTTGATTATCTAATTATTTCATAGAAAAGATAGGATAAAAGAAAATGGTATATTATATTATTAGAAATTACAAGGGGAAAGAAATTTATTCGTTAACGATAACTCATGGTAATATCGCTTATATATATAGTTTTATTTTTATATTTTCTTTTCTTTTTCCTTTTCGAAAATAAATATCAAATGTGACGTTCAAGATATTTTTTTTTCTTTTTTTTTTTTTTTTTTTTCTCTCACGTTTATCGGATAATAAAAATAAATTTCGAGCGTAAGCGATACGAAAAAGAAATTATTATTACAGGTACGAGATATAATGCAGAATATAACGGGGAAATTAAAACGAGTTGTATTTAATTCTACGACAGGATTCATAAAAAACTCGTTACTTTCGGGAATCGAGCTGATCGTAAGAGAAACCCTTCGTATTTTTTTTTTTTTTTTTTTTTTGCTTTCTTTATTTCTTTTTCCTTTTTCGTTTTTTTCTTTTTTCGTTTTTTCTTTTTTCGAAGACAAGCCTCTTATTTCGAACGTTGTATTCGAGCAAACAACGAAATCGCTTCGAGCATTTCTTTCTTCTATACCATTCTTTATTTCCATTCGAGATAATAAGCGAGTATCATAAACCTCCAACACTTTGTAATTATTCTTTTTCGTTAACGATCTAACTTTGATGGATTACAACGGTATACGTATATACCTATATTTCTTTCTTTAATTTTTTTTTACTTTTTCTTTTTCTTTTTCTTTTTTTTTTTTTCTTCTTCCTCGTTTTAGAGTAGTTAAACGTTTAGAGAGTCGGTCCAGTTTACGATCACTGCATTCGTCCCTAAGAATAAGTATTATTTTATTGCGGAAGATTTCCTTCTTTCTCTGTTCCTCCCCTCTCTCCCACTGTACCCCGTCTTCTTCCTCCTTTTTTTTCTCTCAGTAAATTACCGTACAGTTATATTTATAAAAGAGCGCACGGTATACGATCCGTATACATTCTCTTTCTTTCTTTCTTTCTTTAATTCCTACCTTCGATAGAAAATGTTCGGACTTAAATTATTCAGATTATTTTGGATATTATCGTTGTTTTTCTTTTTATGGACAAACATTATCCGGTAATGATCATGTTAAACGTAACAATAATTTATTTTATATATATATATATATATATATATATATATATACAAATTAGTCAAAATTATTGCAAAGAATTAAATCGATTTTAATTGATGCTCCAAAATAAAATATATATTTATATCGTAGCACATATTTATTCAACTTTTATATATATATATATATATATATTTTTTTTCTTTCATTTCTCATTTATTTAATATATTTACTATTAAATATAATAATTAACAATAAAAAGAAAAAAGTGTAATATTATTTAACAATTTATTTGTAAATTTTTCTTTATGAAAACCATTCCTTTGTCTCTCTCTCTCTCTCTCTCTCTCTCTCTCTCTCTCTCACATTTTTTTTTTTCTCCACATATTATGAAAATGAATTGCACAAGATTTTGGATGCAGTCTGGAACATGCTTCCGGTACATACATACATACATATATATATACATACATATATACATACATACATATCTACATGTATACATATATACATATATGTATACGTACTTACATACATCGGACTTAGTACAGCCATGACGACGGTCGATGCCATTGAGAGAACAGCGCCGTTATAACCGCAGACCAAAGGGAAGGAATGCCTAATGAGCCAGACGTCTCACGTGGGAGCGATCGTTTCGTCCTCGTAACGACAAGACGAGCGTAGCAAGGTGCTTCAACTAGATGGTGCGACCGGAGAAACTCGTAATTTACTCGGGCAGAACTCGATGACGACGACGACGACGACAACGACAAGGACTGGATGCGAAATTTGAATTTAAACCGAGCCGAATGGTCGGCGATCAACTCGAAGTCACGGTGAATTAAACTTCTCCAAGTAAAATCTTCTCTAAGCCCTGCCTGTATATTACACGCATCAAGATTCTCTTACTCTCCCTCTTGATCCCACGGAGATCATTTTTAATCTTCATACGAACCCCGAGATTTGATTTTTTATCCCGCTTCGATTCTATCTACACCCCTTTTTCTTTTTTCTTTTTTCTTTTTTCTTTACCATTAATCTTCTTTTCTGGAAGTGATGGTCCACGCTTTCTTTTTTCTTTTTTTTTTTTTTTTTTTTTTTTTTGCTTCAGCGTATATTGTACAATTTAATTGATATCTAAAACAAAAAAAAAAAGAAGAAAGAAAGAAAGAAATCCAGAAAAAGAAAATATATATTTGTAAAAGTAGATACATGACAAATTACAAATATATGATATATTATATCTATATTATAATATAAATGTATAGAAATTATAAGACAAAATCGAGATTTTTCTATAAAAAAAAAAAAAAAAAAAAAAAAAAAACAAGAGAAAAGAACATAAAAAGAAAAGGAATCGTTTTACCCTTGTAAAAGGTTACCTCATTTGAATTTTCCGAGTGAAATGACTCGTATGATTCAGAGTGTCATGATCCAAGTAATGAAAAAAAATTTTCAACATAGAAGAAAATTTATTTCTTTTATTGCTCACGTAATATTTCATTACGTTGATCGCATAAATTCAAAAATGTTGAAAACTCTTTGTAAAATAATCATTTATCGCATCTCAACGCATCTAATCCAATCATTTTTTTTTTTCAATGTACAGTTATACTGTGTCCTAAATCTGACATATTTAGCATTATCATCTTTGTCGAAACTTCCTTCATATTCTATTCCTTACAATATCTAAAGAAATCTTTTTTCATTCGAGAATGAACTCTTCCGTAAAAGGAAACGTTTTACGTTTAAGTTCATTTGAATTTTTACGGCTTAAAACTATTTCCCTAAATTTTCTAATTCTTTGTTGAATTACATCTAGATGATGTAAACGTGAATTCGATTAATTTTATTTAACATTGCATCCATCACAAGATTGTCACGTGAGAATCACTTTTATTAATTACTTGCGAACAATCAGGTGAGACAAGGTTCTCTTTTTTTATTTTCCTTTTTATCCTCTTCGGTCATGTGAGACACGCGTTCTTCTTCTGATTGTTGTTCTTTCATTTAATAAGGCTCGTAATTAGAGCTTCGTCATTAAAAATGATTAACAGAAAAGAATAAAAATTTATCATCTTCGTAAACGGAAAGACGGACCTTGAGAAAAATTTTATGTTAATCGAAATAATTTTCCTTTTTGAAAATTGAAAAAATTTATTTCCTTGGCCCCATTTTTTTCTCGTATCATCAAAAATATAAAAAAGTAGATATTTTAATTAGAAATATTTAATGGCACGATCTTATACATAATACAATTAAAATAATTCTATAGTGAATAATATTACGTAGAGAAATAAAAATTCCTGAAATATAATGATAATCGTATACGGAAAAGGTCTATTAGAAATTTTTTAAAGAGATCTTAACCCCTTTTAATAGAAATGACGAATCTCTAAATGGCTTCTCTAAATGTCACAACCCAAATATTCCAAGTATTTAAATACCATACTCTTATATATTTCTACCTTATTCGTACGAACATAATTCTAGAAGTGTCATTAAAAGAAAAACCGCATGAGTAAGTACCGTTATAAAAAAAAAAAAAAAAAAAAAAAAAAGAAATAGGAAAAATAAAAGGACAAAAAAGAATTATTTCATAATAAAAGAACAATCGTTATTTTTTCTCTTTTTTCTCTGTTTCTTTTTTCTTTTTTTTTTTTTCTAAAATAAAATCCAATAATTAATAATAAATACAATAGTACTTACTAATAGGTTACAATTCAAAGAAAAGCAAAAATTACTTTAATGAATGCGTCTTCTTGAAAAGTAAATCGTTAGATGAAAAAGGGGGGATTAATTAAGGAGGAAGTAGGTAAAGCATAGTTTTTCACAAGCTATACGTAGGGAACGTTTTAACGAAGGGAACAACGATAAGAGAAAAGAAAGAAATTGGTGAAAGAGGGGAGAGAGTAAGGCGAAGGAAAAGTAGGAGATTGGTGGGAGTGGTGGGTAGGGTGAGGGAAGAAGGTAAAGACTCGCGAATACGACGAGTACAAAAGGGAATAGGTCGCAAGAAGTTCGTTGAAGCGTGACGTGCTTCGGAGCAGTAGCCTTAAGGCACGCTCGTGAAATTTCTTCGTCTTTGAGATATATATATATATATATATAGTATAATGGACGATGGTGGTGAAGCAATGGAGCGTCGTTGTTCGACCCTCCCTCTCGTCGAACCCCGATTGCCCGTAATTTACGCGTTGCGTGGAACAAATAGTCCTTTGGTAAAAATAAGGACCAAAGAACGAAACGCATCCACGAATTGGCTAACGCTCATGACCGGAAATTATCCTGGACAATAATCTTTTTCTTTCTCCTTCAATTTTTTATCCTCCCTTTTACGTTTCCGCACGTAATTATCGTATTCTTTTATCATGATCGCTAATCGTCCAGTTGTCTTTTTTTTCTCTCTCTCTCTCTCTTTTTTTTTCTTTTTTCTTTTTCTTTTTTTTTTTTTTTTTTTTTTTTTTTTTTTATTTTAATTAACGGAAATTTAGTTGTTTGTTTATTTTGTCCAGTTTTTTCTTTCTTTCTTTTCTATTTAGATTTAAATTATATTATATTTCATTTATTATTTAATCGTTGTCACATGATCAATATCATTTGCCAGACGAATTTAAAACGCATTTATTAAGATTTTAACGCGCCAGATATTTTTTCGTCAGATTATTGTTTATCGGTTGAAAGAAAAAATCTTTGGAAACGTTTGGCATGTACGAAAATACAATTAGAAAACGATAGGAAATAAAAAAAAAAAAAAAAAAAAAGAAAAAAAATACTGCTGACTGTATTATCGACATTTGTAGCGATAAAATTTAATTCAGGACATCTTTTTTTTCGCTATTTATCAATTTAAAAAAAAACGTCACAAAGACAAATTTGTATAACGTTTCTAGGAAAACTTTCTTTTTCTTTCCTTTTCTTTTTTTTCTTTTTTTTTTTTTTTTTTTTTTGTTTGATTATCATTCAATATTATTTTTCTTTTTTTCTTTTTCTTTTTTCTTTTTCATAAAATTAGAAATAACACAACTTTTGTTTATATTCTTTGCACCTCGAACCATGAATCACAAAACTTTCTATCGGATCTCTATAAATTTCTACTTTCGATTTCTATGTAATATGCATTCATGCACGGCATCACGTTCGAGTGCACGTGCCGGAATGTCTCCCGCAGTTCATTGCGTTATCGTGTCGTCGTAATTAATCGCTTCTGATTATATCAGGATAGGAATATATGCATACATACATAGATAGTATGTATATACATACATAGATATATCTGTATATATATATATATATATATATATATATATATGTATATATATATATAGATAGTATATATGCATACATAGAAACACATATCTATATACACAAAGTCTATAAGTCTATAAATCTTGAAACACTTAATACATTTTTGCATATAAATCATTATTATTGATTCTTCGGTAATAATAATATATAAACAACAATTTATTAATTTGTATATGTTACATAGATTTTTTTTTTTTAGATTAATGTGAAATATTATAAATTCATCGAAAATAATTTCATGTAAAGTAATTATGATGCAAAATTTTGTCATCGATATTATTCCCACGATATTTCGTAATAATCGATAGCTCGGTGTCATTTCATGAATTCTTTTTACAATTATTTCACTGAAACAATTCCGCCATGCAAGCTGAAATTTTCCCGACAAATTTTATATCTCAAGAGAAAAGAAAAAAAAAAAAAAAAAAAAAAAAGAAAAGAAGAATAATTAAATATAAACACTGTACTCTTGAGTTTTATATAAAAAAGAAAAAAAAAGAAAAAGAAACAGGAAAGGAAAGGGGAAAAAAACATGACAATAATGCAATTTTTCCATTATATCCATTTCAAATGTTTGCTTAAAAAATGATTAAATACAGAATAATATTTTTCATTTTATTATGCTGGAAAAATTTCTAAACATATTTACAGAAAAAAAAAAAAACAAACAAACAAAAAAATGTCATACATTGGTGGATGAAACATGTATTTCAGAAAGGATTGGAAAAAGAAGAGATGGAAAACGAAAGAAAAAAAAAAAAAAAAAAAAGAAGGAAAATACTTGGGCAGACATGAGATCGAAGTTCGATGAAAGCCAGCGGATTTCGATCTGCTGTGTCGGCGCATTAATCGCGTTATCTACTTATCCGTTTCTCTCGCATCTCAACGACAACGGTAATTCAATTTGCGCCATCGCTCGGTTCTCACTTCGAAGAGACACTGAGGAGGAAAACCCCTCTCTATTTCTCTCTCTTCCTCTCTCTCTCTCTCTCTCTCTCTTCCTCTCTCTCTCTCTCTCTCTCTCTCTCTCTCTCTCTCTCTCTCTCTCTCTCTCTCTCTTCCTCTTTCTCTCTCTTTCTCTTAAGCATAGCGTCGAGTACTTTCGAATCCGGGACCAGGTACTATTATCGAGACATATCTGTTTAACGTCGCCTTCAGTGTCTCCTTACATTCGTGGCACGTTTCATCGCTTCATCGAATACTTGGTGAGGGTTTTCGACTTGGTGAGCCGATTTCAAGACGTTTAAATGATCTCACGTCGAACGTTCTAATCCCTACTAGCATTGTTTCCTAATATTGAGCTTAGATAAATCTAATTGTAACGTCAGTTGTTTCTATTCTTTTTATCTTTTTTTTTTTTCTTTTTTTTTTCTTTTTTAACTGAAGCTATTATATAATCTTATTATATATTGTGTATATATTTCTTTTCATATTATATTATTATTTCATATGATTATTTCTTTTTATCTTATATCCTATATATATATATATATATATATATATATTTCTTATCTTGTATTCTATTACTTTTTGTTTTATACATGTAGATTATATCTCGATATAATAAATCCCCCCTCCCTCTCTCTCTCTCTCTCTCTCTCTTTCTTTAAAATGTTTAAGTTGTTCAATACATCTTCTTGAATCTAATATTAAACTCTTTTATAAGGTGATAATGAAGTCCTCAGATTTTCGGGTGCTTAAAAGAACTGCTTTAAAGAAGAAAAAAAAAAGAGGAAGAAGAAGAAGAAGAAAAAGAAAAAGAATCGGAATCACGTAAAAATAGTAGATTTATTGCCTGTTCGAACTCGATTTGTATTTAGTCAAAAACCTTTTAAATTCGTGGTGAAATGTTGCCTAACCAGCATCCCTCAGAGGGATGTTTCCAAATCGAGAGACTTGGGTCGCGAACGTCGACGCTACGACCCCACATTGGTAACGCTCGTTTGTCTCCACGACTACGGAAACAAAATAATTAGGGGGAGTTGAAAAGGGGAAGGGACCGAGGCGACGGAAGTGTTGGTGGAAGGATAGGAAAGGATGAAAAGGAAAAGGGACGATTTGGGACTTTGGGAGTCGCGTAATCGTGTAAACTCGACTCGGCAACTTCGTTTAAATGTTGTTCCCAATTATGTTTACGTTAACCGTTTCATCCTCGTTCGCCCGAATGATCATGCTCTGCATTAAACTCGTTTGCCCGGACCACCACCCTCTCGAACTTCTCTTTAATTCGTTCGGTATACGATTAATCTTGAAAATTAAGTTTTTTTTTCTTTCTTTCTTTCCTTTTTCTTTTTTTTTTTTTTTTTTAATATTACCCTTGATCCATAAATAAGTACCGTCTTATCCTAATAAACTTCATACTTGTAACGACACTAATTTATAAATCAATAGTACAACATATTTCATATATATCATCATATATATCAACGCATTTATATCACGTGTATATATCAACGCATATTATCTAATATTAATAATATTTATAAATAGAACTGTGTATGTGTGTGTATTTTTGAATAAGAGATTTTCTTTGTTCGATCGAAGATTAAAATATTCTTCATAAGGCTTTAGAAATTTTCTTTAATACGTTTGTTTTTTTTTTTTTTCTTTTTTTTTTTCTTTTTTTTCTTTTATTAGTAAGTAACAAGATTTATAAATAGGATTAAATCGAAGAAGATAGTTTTCTTCTTTCTTTTTTTCTTTTTTATTTTTTCTTCTTCTTCTTCTCTTTTCGTTCAATCGAAGGTTAAAACGATTTTTATGAAGCATCAAGAATGGAGCACCCTGTGGTGAAAAATTAGAGATAAGCTGGCGGCGTGTCAACCATCAAAAGATCCAAGAGCCGCTCGCTTCAATGACCGGAGAAAAAGCAACGAGTTGCTTCCTCGCGCGCGCAAGAGAGAGAGAGAGAGAGAGAGAGAGAGAGAGAGAGAGAGGGAGAGAGAGGGAGAGAGAGAGAGAGAGAGAGAGAGAGAGAGAGAGAGAGAGAGGCCGACCGACCGACCATGTTCCCCATAAACGGAAGCATGTTGAGCTTCTTTTTCCTTTTTATTTTTAACAGTACCGATTTATCGTCCACAAATCGCGTTATGATCCAAGACAGCTCCGTGAAAGACGGTAACGTATAACCTCGATTATCCTCTTTCGAATCGAACGAATTCTAATTTTTACGCCATCCTATATGATATTCGTCGAGTGCATATAATACATATATAATACGTATATAATATATACGTATATAATATCTATGTTGTATCGACTCGACAATTTCAACATTTTTTTCACAAAACCTTTTCCTTTGAAAAGACGATTATTTTGTGTGATGCGAAAAGAAAAATATTATGGTTAACGTTTTGAAGCGAGAAATAAGCAAATATTATTACAAGGATTATATTTTTTCAATGGTTTATGCACGAATAAACATAATAAAATAACAAGAACAACACGATTGCATTCGAATGAAACTTCGTTCGTTTATTTTATTAAATTGGAATACTTTGAGAAATAAAAGAGAGAGAGAGAGAGAGAGAGAGAGAGAGAAAGAGAAAGAGAAAAAAAAATATCTCATGGTGAAACGTTTTAATGGGATTAAACTTGGCCCCTGAGCATATTTTTTTCAACTTTTCTTCTTCGGGGATAAAAGAATAAGAGAGAAAGAGAGAGAGAGAGAGAGAGAGAGAGAGAGAGAGAGAGAGAGAGACAAAGAGATTATTTTACTGACAAAAAACATCTTTACAAATAAAAAACAAAATAACACGTAATAACAATAATTTAATACGAGATATGATATAAGTAATAGTAAAAAAAAAAGTAACTAATCATAATTACAATAATAACGATAATAACGATAATGATAATAATAATAATAATAGATAAATAAATAAAAATAAGGGTCAAGAATCTTTTTTCATCGATCGGTTAAACCCTTAGTCTTGTCCCTTTTTCTTAAGCTTCACTACTCCCCTATACTTGAATCCACTTACGCCTTTCTACGGAGATTTAAACCTCTCATTGAATTACTTCTAAAAGTTATTAAAGATGCTCGGTCGCAAAGATGTTTTCGTCATCTTTTTAACGGCACGGTCCAAGAATCAAATTTCTTTGTCCTTCGTCATTTTTCGTCTGCGGTACTTGTCAATTCATTCCTTAAAAACGACGATGTTCCTTTTCGATAAAGGAAAATCTATTACGATCTTTATTATTATCGATTTTTATCCATTAAATTACATCGTATCTCTTAATAAATCATTGACAAAATAATCGCTTGTCTTTTTACGATCATTCATCGAAGTCATTGAATTTTTTATTATTAATAGTAATGCAAAATTTTTCATTCGATAAATTTCACAAAGAATTTGTAAAATACTTCCAGTATATATTACATTTAAGAATATCTATATAAAATCGGATTGTTGTTAAAGAATTTTTATTAAAAATTGTTTGTTATTAAAAATTATTGATATATTTTATACGATAAATTAATTTCGTTCACGTTTTCATTCACGTTTCTTAACTCGTTTCTTAATTCATTCGTTCTAAATCAAAAAAAAGTTACTCAGGAAAGTATACATACATATGCATAATTAATTTTGTGTTTTTATGGTTATTCCTAAGCGACATTTAAAATTAATGTTGCGTAACGAGTTCCAGGTCGTTCTGAAACTCGACGTCCGTCGATGGACGCTCACGAATTACCTTTTACGACTATTGGATCGTATACATAGGAAAATGGACACAATCAGGATTAAAGATGAGATCTTTCACGATCCTCCCTATAAAACTACGATTATCGTCGCATCATTGGCGCTCTTTCAAACTGCAATGCACGTATTCTAACGAAAACTATCTGTGTTCGTCCTTTTAATGATCCTTCTAATTTTTTTTTTTTTTTTATATATATATTATATTATCTAAATATACAAGATATTCGAAAATTTTCAAGGCCGATATTAACTTTTTTATTTTTAGTACTTTTTTGTTTTTGCTTTTTTATTTATCCTAATAATACAATAATTAAGCTTTTTATTGAAATAAGTCTTCGATTAAAACATTTTATTAATTAATATTATCCATGCAAAATTATTTGTAATAAATTGTTTTTTTATTCTATAAAAGATTTCAAGATATAAGATGAAGATTTTTTTTTTTGTAAGTAACGATAACCGAATAAACAAAATAAATCAATTAAAATTTTTGTAATGCTAAATAACAGAAATATTTAAGTTAATCAAATGTGTTAAAATGATGGATAATATGAGCCTTATCTTATAATTATCTAAATTATATTTTATTATACTAGATGTTAATCTGAATACTATTTTTTTTCTTTTTTCTTTTTTAATTTACTATTATAAAAGATGTGTCTGATTAATTTCATCATCATTATCATCATCATTATTATATTATTATTATTATTATTATTATTATTATTATTATTATTATTATTATTATTATTATTATTATTATTATTACTATTCAATTAATAATTATTAAGAAGATTGAACAATTTAGAAATAATAACTAATCGTTTGTTTTTATTTGCTATATAATAAAATGGCACCTATTAAAAATTTTTCAAAGTGCAATTTGCAAAAGTGGATATTACACGCTCTCTCTCTCTCTCTCTCTCTCTCTCTCTCTCTCTCTCTCTCTCTCTCTCTCTCTCTCTCTCTCTCTCTCTCTCTGGGGAGGAAAAAGAGGTAACGAGAGTGGAAGCGGGAGGGAGGAGAGATCAAAAAATTGCGGTCGAGAGTTTGATGTAGATTAAGTCTGTACACGAGTCAGAAATGGCGTCTCTCTGATATATCAGTAATCAGGCTAAACGACGTGCGTGCACGCGGCCAAAATCCACCCCTAACGCTTTTCACGTCGGATGCTGGATCATTTTGATTGACAGGAACAAATACTCGAATCAACGGAGACGCTCTGTCATCGTCGTGACTGTTCCGTTGTATTCCATTACAAGCGAGCATTTCATTTGGGATAAAAAAAAAAAATAAAGGAAAACATTGTAAACACCCTACCTCGGAAAACTTGAAACATTCTTTTCTTGAATAAAATTTTTACTTCCACGTTAAATCGAGAGAAATTTATATACGCATATAAAATATATTCAAGAAATAAAAATTCATAATAATTCTTATGAATTTTAATTTGCATTATATACTTTGTGATACTTAGTTAAACAAAATAGTATATTTTAATATAATATTTTTTTTTTTTTTTAACCTTAAAGAAAACACTTGTGATATTAGAATAACATAAAACTTACATAAAGTTTTCGTTGATTATAAAAGAATCGTTTAAAATGAAACTCATTTTTATATTTTTTTATCGTATTTTTAACAAAACATTTTTATTTATTTATTTATTTATTTATTTAACCTTTTATTATATCTATACTTTAATATCTTTCTAATATCTATTGAAAAAAATTCAAATCTATTCCCTTTGATTTTTAAAACGTTATTAAATATATCTAAAAACGTTTAAATGTTATTATGACTGAACGTGTATCGATTATTTCATTCAACGTTAAATTTAGGGCGAAATATTAGTCACGTATAGGGAGATATAATTATTATTATTTTCAATTTTTCGTACAATACGTATCCCCCGAAAAATCATTGATAGAAAAATTGAAAGAAAAAGAAAAGGAGAATGAGACAGGTAGAGTGTTCCCTCTGGAATCAGCAAACGAAGCGCTCTTGTCCAACCATCTGTCGCTTTACGAGGATAAAGCTAAAAGAAGAGCAGAACGGAATCCACGATGTTCCCAACGTGATCTCTTCCATTCTTCCTATCCTATATCCCTAGCTCGTTCTCAATCTCCCTATAGACAGTATCCTAGCTATCCTATCCTGTTTAGGTTAGGCGAGTGAACGAAACAAGGAAAGGGCCACGGGTTAAGGGCAACCGGCCGAAACAGCGAGCTTCACCGAAACACACGACGACCTCACCATTGGCGAATCACAATGGAGACCACCCTGTTGTTGTGCATTCGCTAACAATGGAGTTGGAGCACCGTCGTTGTAATACTTTGATCCCGAACGAAGGGAGCCAGACAGGACCACCGGTCTTTCCCTCCCAATTATAGCCCTCTCCTACGATCGATCGTTTTCCCTACCTTGATGCAAAGAGGAAACCGACAAATTTATAAATTATACGTTTTTCAATCCTTCATTTCGCAAATCAAAATTCATCCTATACATATATATTATATATGATATATTATAATATAATATATCGATTATAATATATTTATAATATCTATTATAATAATGTTATACCGATTTGATCCTATTACAAATAATATTTGAACGAAGAAGCAGAGATATAATTGATTAACTTGCTTCATTAAATTGATTAACTCCATTAAACAAAAACTAAGAAATGTGATGGAATAATATAAATTGCCATTTTTAAATTCTCTAATTAAAATATAAATTCAAATAAACGTAAAATAGATTGTGTAAAGGCCTTACTGCTGCATTTGAATTATTGTATCGTTGCAACGATTTATATTAGTGTACGAAAGTTAATCAAATTGGCAGAATCTGAAATAAATTATTTTTTATTCGATGACCATAAAACATTTTTTCATTTAATTAAATAACAGACATTAAAAAAATTTATTATGGATATAAAACGTGAGGACTCTGTTGAATGTTTTGATTAAATCTAAAAAAGAAATAATTCAAAAACTGGAATTAATCGATTTGGCTTGTATACGGCTCAATTATATCAATAAAATTGTTCGATTCGATTTATTAGATTAAAATTATTTTAAATGACCGATTTTGAATTAATTCAGATTACTCAGATTTTCGTATTCGCGAAATGTTACTTGTTTTCCTTTTTTTCTTTTTTCTTTTTTCTTTTTTTTTTTTTTGATAAAAGTGACATCATATGAAGAAATCACTTTATAAAATTTTTAATAGTTATCATTCAATATAACAATTTCAAATAGCTTCCAGTTCTTTTCTTTAAATATGAATCACTAATCCAACGTTCGGTACGTTTGAAATAAGACGAGAAATTAGTATTTTAAAAAAAAAAAAAAACCACGAATATTTTAGAAGATAATAACATTGTTCGATTAATCGGACTTACAAAATTTGCAATTGTTTGAAATGAAAGAAAAAAAAAAAAAAAGGATAGATGGAACGAGGAATTATGAAAGTTACTCGATAAATTCATAAAAAAAAAAGTAATTTCTCAAGAAAAGAATGAAATGAATAGAAAAATCTAAACTGGGATCGATAAAAAGACGTAGAAAAAATTTAGAACCCGAAGAGGAAAGAAACGAGTCTGTAGAACTTTCTTTAATCGTTTTTATTCGTAACACGAGACTGACATATCTCGATAATATTTCTTGCAACGAGGTCACAGGCCATCCTTTCTCATTCTTTCCCTCGTGATGATCTCTTTTATCTTTTTTTCCTTTTCTGTATCTGTTGTTGTTGATGTTGTTGTTGTTGTCGTCTTCTTTCTCCTTCACTACTCTTTTTCTTTTTTTCTTTTTTTTTTTTTTCTTCTTTTCCTTGATTCAACCCCGATGGTCTGTCAAGTCGGTTGATGAGAGCACAAAGGCAGTACGAATTCGTCGTTGATGAGACACGACGAATCGTCATGCTCCTCCCACTTGATTCTACCCACTCTCTCTCTCTCTCTCTCTCTCTCTCCTCTCTCTCTCTCTCTCTCTGTGTGTGTGTGTGTGATTTCCGTCCTTTGACTTTTCCCTAGGTCTCCTCTTTCTCGCACTTTCATAACCATCGTTCTAATCGTTTCGATCCTGCGGTAGCATCGACAAAATCAGATATCGAATATTCAAGGGACCGTAGCCGTTTAGATTTTCATTCGATCATCGATCATCGATCATCGTCACAGGCACCAAGTTCTATTCTACAATAGACAAGCTCTTAATAGATCGCTCGAAGGATTCTCGTAATATCTTTCTACCAATGACAAGAAATCGATACGAATCTCGATGCTAAGGATTCTTTTTTTTTTTATTTTTTATTTTTTTTTTTTTTTTTTTTTTTCATGAGAAATACAATCAGATTGTGACTAGGAGTATCAATGATAATTTTTTCATGAGATAATTTTTATTTAATAAATAATTTATTATCGACGATTAATAATATTAATTAATATTAGATTTATACGAATACGTTAATATATCAAATTTCAACAATCATAAATATATAATAGTATTTTTATTGATTAATTATTTATCATTATTATAATAATAATTATTATTATTATTATACTGATGTAATAATATGAACAGATGTTATAACGAAACAAGAAAAAAAAAAAGAAAGAAAAGAAAAAAGTAAAAACACATTTGAACGAATTCTATAAAAAAAAATTAGTTTGTTTATAGATCTCTATGATTGCTATTATTATATTAAAAAATTTGAAGAATCTTTTTTAGTAATTTCAATGATTTTCATTCGAATATAACTCGTTATAAAATTTACTTTAATTCTATTTATATTTACATGTAGATAATAAAACTATAAGATTGTATACGATATAACGAATGTATTTATTGTATAATGTAAAAATTTTTTAAAATTCGCTTTGCTTGTTCTTTTTTTTCTTCTTTTTTTTTTTTTTTTTTTTTTCCCTTTTTAAGAAAGGAACAAGAAATAGTCAGTGCTATTAATGACCATGACCGTACACAAACGTGCGTAGTAAAAGATTTAACGATGAGGAATCACATTGGTAGAGCTGGTACGTTCACGCGTATCTTTATTAATCATGAAACGCGAAGGCTAGAAGGCATTGGAACTTGATGGATCACCTCGCACTTCGAGAAATATGAAATTATTGCATCCCTGCAGGTCTTGTCAAAGTCGATGACGACCGAGTGACCTCGAACGGAACCACGACAGCTTGACTAATGCGGTTATACCGACCCCTTACGATCTAACGAAATGGAATATCGCGATGCGATGAGTCGACTCGAATTTATTATTATTATTATTGTTATTATATTTTTTTCTTTTTCTTTTTTTTTTTTTCTCATTCGAATCGATGTAAATGTGCACGTCGTTAAGACCTCACACCTTTTAAATAAATCATGAATTTCGTCTACCGTTTCATTTCTTATCTTACAGAAGCATAACGATAATCGCCATTTTTATTTTTCGTCTTAACGATTCTTCAATTAATATATCTCGATATAGTACGAGTAATATATTCTTGAATTATATGAAATTTTATATCGGACGATGATCAAACATTTTTCAAATAAAAATCTATTGCTTGATATAACTATGTGAAAATACCGTAAATGTAATTGAAAGGAATAAGAGAAGAAAATTTCTTATTCCTTGACAAATAAAATTATTATTTTGTATGTTTTTAACGCGCTTAAAAGAAATAATAATAATAATAATAATAATAATAATAATAATAATAATAATAATAATAATAAAACATGCAATAAAACAGATCAAAACAAGTTTTAAGTATTACGAATATGTTGGGTAATATTTTGTAAAAGTGAAATTTGATAAGTTAATCGACCCAGATTAAATTTAGTCTGTCAGAAAAGCGTATCAATTTTGATGTATTTTATGATTCACCATTGGAAACCGTCTTTCACATGGGAAAATAAATATACGTACATTCTCTTCCTCTTCGTTTCTTACCCTGAACGGTATTTGTTCGCTCTCCCATGTCCTCTTCAAATTACGATACTCTTCACGATGTATCCTCCCACGATGATCAGCGAACGATGACGACAGTTTCTTTTATACTTGTAAGAACTGTAAAACAATACTTTTTAATCGTTCCGTAACTTCTACGCAACTTGAATTTTATAAAAATAATTTCCTTTTCCTTTTTTTTTTTTTTTATTTCCTCTTTTTTTTTTTTTTTTTTTTATTTATTTATTTTGTTTTTTTAAGATTGTATATACAATATCAAATGATAGAAATTTTTTATTTATCCAATAAAATTTTTAATTTAACACAACTCAAGAATAATAAAAAAAATATATATATATATATAAATCTCCTATATATTTTTGTCTAAAACTTGTCTTATTTTCGTTGATTTTTTTTTATTTATCTTTTTTTTCTTTTTTTTTTTTTTTTTTTAATTCTTAATAATTATTCTATTAATAAAACGCTGCATACAATCAATGTTATACAAATCAATGCATGTTTACTTAAATATTTGTTTATAAGTATATTTAAGTCATACAATATATAATAATTTTATTCTTACTTTAATGCATTATAGTTCTTTATGTTGACACGTTAATAATATAAAAACTAAATTTATAAAAAAAGTATATAATAACTTTGAAGAAATATGAAATTGATTTTAAGTTACATGTAAATTATTTAATTGAGAATAATTGACGAGGATTAATCAAGTCCTTTATTTTCATTTGAATAATAATTTTTTAATATAACAAAACTAATATAACGAAATTAATTCATATGATTCTCTGATGAAACTTTTCACATAAAAAAGATAACAAGAAAATCAAATTGCCAATATAACAAAATATATCTTATATTAATTATAATAATTGAAAATATTTCGACACAATTTTTATATTTAATTCTCTATAGTTAAAGTTTTCTTAAAAAAGAAAAATTGTATAACGTAAAAATTTATAATATAATTTTAATCAGTATACCTATATTGTATATTAAGTACAATTTATATTTGACAAATATCAATCTTCGAGTATATAAAATATTTTCCAATAGAAAAATAAAATGAAAATAAAATAGTTACATGACGTTAATAACTTATACTTGACAAATATTAACCTTCGAGTATATAATATTTTTACTAGTACAAAAATGAAATAAGAATGAAATAGTTACGTGACGTTACAGACAGTTAAACATGATATCGTATAATCTTGAAAGGAGGAAAGGAGGAAAGTCGACAAAATTGGAAGAATTCAATCGTCGAGAAAAATAGAATTTTCTTCTATAAAAAAATTCGTCGATTCGGCGAATCTTCGAACAGTGTCGTTCTCGCGTTACAAGGAAAGGTATATCCTTTCCGTTTCCTGTGGTGTATCGTCGTATTACAAGACCTTCTCATTCTCTCTCTCTCTCTCTCTCTCTCTCTCTCTCTCTCTCTCTCTCTCTCTCTCTCTCTCTCTCTCTCTCCCATTTCTCCTCAAATTACGATATTCCGTTCGGTGTGTCCTCCCACAACGATCACCGAAGGATGACGATCTAGCGAATCCTACGAAGATAGCAATTACACGAATCACCGATTCGTAATTGACGTTTACTTCAAATCGATAGCATTTATCCTTTAAAGGAGTATAAAAATCATGCAAAATGAATATCATCAATTATTTCGATTTTGCGTATTCATCGAAAAGAAAATAACGAAATAATGGGAATCATCTCTTTCTTTAAATAGATAGGTTATATAAATTTGAGACATTTCTTATTATTTATCTATCATTTTGATGTTAAATATAAATTAAATTTATGTTTATATAGATTTATAGAGATTTATATATATATATATATATATATATATATATATATATATATATATATATATATTTCTTTTCTTTATAATAATTTCAAATTCTTCTTTTAATAATTTAATATTTTACAGTCATACATTATCATATTACATCTCATTTTTCCTTTACGATGTATTTTATTTTATATGCGAATAAGTTTATCGAGACAAAAAAATTTTTCATTCCATCCATTTCTTTTTTTCTTTTTTTTCTTTTTCTTTTTTTTTAATAACTATTCTTTTGTCCAATTTCATTCATATATATATATATATATATATATATATATATATATATATATATTTTATTTTCAATTCTTCCTTATTTTTTTTTTTTGTAGTTGATTTTAAAAAGATTAAAAAATTCATTCAATCCTCCAAATTTTACGTTATTCAATCCGCTAATATCAACAATCTTGATTAAATTTCGCATTTAATATAATATCTTGGAAAAAAAAAGTTTCTGATTTCTTCTCCTCGTTATGGTAGAACGATATTAATTTAACTTCTCGTCCTTCTACGTTTCGTATTTCATAACGATTGAGAGATATCCAAATTTCTCTCTCTCTCTCTCTCTCTCTCTTTCCCTCCCTTTCTCTCTCTCTCTCTCTCTCTCTCTCATATTTCACGCGAATATAACTTAAATTAACATCCACCGACGAGATAGGAAAACAATGAAACCTCCGGGCTATTCAAAGAGAAGAAGAGGAATACCTTTGTCCAAGTTGGATCGTTTTAATACAATGCAAATGCTATTTTCCAAGAGTTATTAAAGTCGATAACTTGTTCGATGACAATCTTACATATTTCTATTTCTTCATTAATATTAATAATTATTTCATATTTTCCTTTCCCTTATCCCATCATTTCTAGGAAGCTCCAGCTGTGCCTTCGTCTAGATGCACGACAACAGACTATTTAGTTCAATGTATTATTCTGTAGTTAGATACGAACTGGTTTGTAAGCACTTTGTGTATACATTGTAATCATTCATTGTCACTTCCCCATGTCTGACTTAGAGAACATATTTTATCAAGTATACTGAATATACTTATCGATTTACCATTTATATATATATATATATATACATATGCATATATATATATATATATATATATATATATATATATATATATATATATATATATAGATTTATATACATTATCTTTCCATTATATTTTCTTTCCTTTACCTTTTGAAAAACCATAAAATCTTCCTTGAACATTATTATTTTCCATTTTATATTTTCTTATCCCTATCATATCGTTATTATTCTATATAACTTCGGTCACGTCTTTATTTTGTCTTCTCGATCAAGTGACGTATCTATATTGATTCGATATTGAATAAAAAGGACGTACGATATTAATGAAAAAATAAAGAAACGAATTAATAAAAAGTGCATTATAATTCAAGATCGAATATAATAAATAGAATTAATAAAATTAATCATTCGTTATTATCCGTAAATTAACTTCGTTAATTCGTATATAATGAAAACAAAATATGAAAGTAAAAGGTATAATAATATTTGAAATTCAGCTTTCAATGGTAAATGGCATCATCTTCATCATGTAGAAAATCAATGATTGGTAAGCCGATACAGTCTCTGGACTATTAGAGGTAACTTTCATCGGAGAAAGGAGGATGACGAACCCTCGTTAAACGACCGATTCATCATTTCTCGAAGAGTCTTTAAGGGCGATTAGGCAGCACGTTGACGAGGAAAAGGGTCAACGAGCTTTCACGAGGCTAAAACGGACGAACCATCTCGTTTCGAGACATTGCCGTTTCGACCCTTCATCGACGGTGCCCAATCCCTTCGCTCACCCAAGATCCTATTTTTCTTCTTTTTTTCTTTTTTCCTTTTTTTCTTTTTTTTTCTTTTTCTACATCTTCTTCTTCTTCTTCCTTACTTTGAACGAGGGGAGATTTAAGGACAATGAACACGTGTCATGATATTTTCTTTCGATGCAAATTTTTTTATTTATATATTATATATCACTATCATTTTTGATCATTTTTATAAACGTAATATAAATTATCGAACTATCCGATATCGCTTAGTATTAACGTTTAAATATTTATCGAAAGAGAAAAAAATATATATATATATATAAATAATATTTATTCTTAATCTATTTCATTTTTTATAAATAGTATGATAATTATTATACGCTTGTGTATTTATATTTGACTCGTATCAACGTTCGAATAAATCTTGCTTCGAAATAAACTAATATCTTTTCAAAATGAATAAAATCAAAGACGATTCAAACGTTTATAATTTGTTATATCTTTGCAATAAGAGAACAAGTTTTTCGAATAAAAATAGAATAAAATATCTTCAATCCTAATAATTATATTTTTACATCATTGCAGTTTAAAGAAAAAGAAAGAAAAAAAAAAAGTTGAAGGAAAGAAAGCCGCCCCTCGATCGCAATATCTTCCAATCAGAGTTGCTTTTATAACTTAATAGAATTTCTTTTTTGAAGAAAACGAAAGAATATTTCAATATCGTAAATCCTAAATGGTTCTGTGTAACACCTGTAAGGGTTTGCGTCTCGATGACAGACCAGGCCGTCTTCTCTTCGTTTTCTGTTAGGCACCCTTCGAGCTTTTCCACCCTTTCTCATCGAATCCTCCACCTTCCTTGCGTCTTTCGCAAGAAGCCTGAGAAGCCGCGACATAGCTTGAATCTCCTCTTCCCTCTTTTACGAAAAACGTCCCTCCGTTCCTTTATCCATCCCTCATTGTTCTTCCACTCTCACTGTGGCGACTGACGGCAGCACCTTAAAGGCGAACCACTCTCTAACCACGTTCAAACATCACACTCGAACCACGAATATTACGAACTTTCAATCTACGAAGTTTGATCTACTTTTCTTGTTTTGTTTTTTTTTTTTTCATGCCTATTTTATTCGTACCACCTGCTGCATCGTTCGTTTTATTCGAGAAACATGACACTTATTCTCTATACCTATAAGAATGCAATTTTATCGACGACATTTTTTTCTATAATTATATTTAATATTCATTAATTATATATAATATTTATTAAATATAATATTTATTAAATATAATTGTAGAAATTTTAATATTAAATATTAATTATAATTAATATTTAATACTCTTATTATTTTTAATAATATAATATAATTCGATTTTGCAATGAATCGCCCAAATGGAGATCATCGTCTTTTAGTTCATTTTATTGAATTATTCTTTTTCTTTTTTTTTCTGTTCTTTTTTATTTTTTTTTTTTTTTTTACGTCACTTGTTTCTTGACATTATTTTTATTATGAAATTAATTTTTTATAAGTTACTAGACGTATGCAAGAGAAATTCGTATTGGACAACTTTGACAATTTTTTATTGGAGCACTTGACCATAGTCCAATAAGATAGAACAATCGAATCAAGAGAGAGAGAGAGAGAGAGAGAGATGGAGAGAGATGGATAGATAGATAGATATGAAAAAAGAAAGAAAGAAAAGAAACAAGTAAAGCCACGTGGAAATGGAATTCGATGCGATAACGCGCTAAGGGGAACGTAAATTAAAATGTCTCTGCCGTGGGAGCGTATCGAGGGAGAAGGTTTTTGCCCTAATCTTTAGTTCCTTCTCTTCTCCTTCGAATCCTTAGCACTCCTTTCTTCTTCAGTAAAATCGATTCTCTTGGGAACGCTTCTCGAATACTTTCCTTACTCTTGCGACTTCTTTACAAAGCAAAACCTTGCCAAAAGGAATTCCTATCTCTGCGACATTTTTTCCTTCCCTTACTCAAATCGATTCAAATCAGAATACTCCATTCTCTCTCTCTTTCTCTCTCTCTCTCTCTATCTATCTATCTATTAATCTATCTATCTTTGTCTTTGTTTTTATCTTTCTCTCTCTATCTGTCTGTCTTTACCTCTATTCTCTCTCTTCCTTTGTCTCTATCTCTAAGTCAGTCTGTCTCTATTTCTCTCTCTCTCTCTCTCTCTCTCTCTCTCTCTGTACTGTCTTTCTATCTATCTGTTCCTATTTATCTGTTTCTCTCTTTTTCTCTTTCAGTCATATTTTTTTCTCCCTCTTTTTCTATCTATACGTTGTATCTATGTCTCTGTCTGTCACTTTCTCTCTCCTCTTCTATCTTTCTATATCTCTCTCTGTCTCTTTTACTTTTTTTCTTTTCTCATCTCTATCAGTCTTTCTATCATTTTTCCTGTCTTTCTGTCTATTCCTATATATATATATATATATATATATATATATATATATATATATATATCTCTCTCTCTTTCTCTCTCTCCCTCTCTCTGTCTTTCTTTCTTTCTTTCTCTATTTTTCTTATCCTAAATGGGAAACCATTATCGTTTGCTCGACGATGTCTCTCGATCCATGTCCACTGTCGTCGTTAATAATCTCGGAAACGAATTCTTTGGAATAAGAATGTCCCTCGATGGAATAAAATACATATCGTTTTACCTTGGAGCATGTCTGCTAGAACCTTTAAATATACCACCACCTAAAAGCCAGACGGAAAAGTTGAAATTGATTTTGCAAAACCGCAAGCCGCCTTATGCAAATGAGAGTAGAAGGATAGAAGAGAGAAAGAGAGAGAAGGAAGAGGGAGAAAGGACGAAAGTCGATGTACCCACCCACACTTCCTCCCGTACTCTTCGTCCCACCCGCCAACCCGTTTTCATGGTCTCTTTCGCGAGGAGCACTGAATTATGAGCGTGATTTCCGGCTAGATGGACCTTCCGGCCTGGCATTAGTCCAGTGCCTGGCGAAAGTGCTCGGATAAATCAGACGCCTTTTTCGATGTGAGCACAGAGAGAAAGAGAGAGAAAGAGATAGAGATAGAGAAGCGTTAGTTTATTGCTATGTAAATCATTTCATTTTCACGACCAAGAGATTTCCAATGGTCGATAGATAGATATGAAAAAAAAAAAAAAAAAAAAAAAAAAAGGAAAGGAAGAAAAAGTGTTATGTACGCCCTCTCAGAAAAATAGCAAATCGAATTACGTTCGCGTGAGAGTTTTTATCTTGCTCGTAACATCGGTAGCAAACAGATATCATGTACAGACATCATGCGTGCCAACTACGAGGGTGCGTTACATGATATTATATTAGCATAAAACCAAGAACAGTACTTTCATGAAACAAAACATAGGGTTGAAAAAAGAACATCTATAGAAAATTCTCTAGCATTTATGACATTGTACATGTGAAACAAAAAAGAATGAAAGAAAGGTAAAGAACTTACATTCCTTTAAATATTGTTTGTGATAAATTGTAACATTTACTGGTGTACGTGATTACAAGTAATTTCACAACCGATATCAAAAATAAAACATCGAAAATTTTCGTGACGGAATAGCTCAAACGTTTTTTAAATAATCTAAATGTGTGTGTGTTTGTGTGTGTGTGTTATATATAATCTTTGTATAAAATCTTTGTTTTTTTTTTCAAAAAAAAATTTTAAAATATTTGACATTTATTTATACAGTATATTTAGATATACTATATAAATAAATTTTATTATGTAATATATTTCGATATATTACATAAATAAATTTTATTATGTAATATATTTGACATTTCTTTAAGTAATATACTTCAAGTATCATAAAAAGATGAAATTAAGTTAATACTATAATTAATCTACTTTAACGTAATAAAACTCTGTATAAATTTATTAGAAAAATTAAATTTGAGACAATATTAAATAATATTATCCTGATATATGCACGATCGTCATTATCGTATAATTGTAGTTATAATGTAAATCCTAAACCAATCGATATCATAGAAAAAAGTCTGCTGAACGTTCTATTCAGAAAAAAACGATAACCCTGATAGCGAATGTGATCATGTTATTGAGAAGGGTGGTTTTAAGGGATGACGTTAACAATAAAGATCAAAGTTACGCAAAAGAGGATTTAAAAAGATGCGAATAATAAAAATTTAAGTAGGCGGCATGTAACTCTAGAAAATGTATTATACGATCAGAGATTTTATTCGCGAATTTAATTCGATTAATTAAATCGAGTCCCACGTTATATGAAGCGGCTTACTAATAATTTTATAATTAAAGGAACGCGCACTTACGTGGCCCTTTTTCTCGATGATTTTAACTATATAGAATGCTTAAAAGCTTTCCGAAGATTAAAAGAAAGATTATTTTTGATCATGCAAAAAATAAGGGAAGGTTTTTTGAGCGGTTTAATCGTTCAGGCAGAGGGTGCGATCGTACGCATTATATTTTTATTTCTTTTTTTTTTTTTTTTTTTTATTTTTTTTTATTTTTACCTTTTTCCCACAACGAAGTTGGCTTCGCGTCCTGCGACGAACGGAGAGAATGTGTAAAAGAGACGGTTGAAACGATTTTCGAGGGTAAAACGAAGATGAATAGCCGGGAAATTGGCGAAAGGAGGGAAAGAAAGGAACGACGTGAGCCAAACACACGAGGGTTCTCGATTGTTTTGCGTGAGTTTGACTCAGCATTTTTCGATTTTTCAAATGTTTAACCTTACGTTGGATGCATTCAAAATTCAGAAAAAAAAAGAAAAAAAGAAAATTGAAAAAGAAGTTTATATCGCATAAATTTGCGATTTATATAAATGTAATAATAAATAACGATACAATTATTATCGTTAAGAAATAATAACCTATTACATTCGATGATGTTTTGTCAATTATTAAAAATTCGTCTTTCAATAAGAATTATTTAAACGCATTGAATTATTTAAAATTAATTATTTATTAAATAATATAGCCACAGTTAATAATATATTAGATTACGAACTATATTTGACGTTAATTAAAATTATTTGTATAATACAATCGTTCTACTATAGTTTATGAATAATCATTTTAATCAAAGAAAAAAAGAAAAAAAAAAGGATGACTTTTGAATCGAGTTAATTGTCGTAGCCAATTCATTCAAAGCCAACGTTGTGAACATTGAGAGACCGTACTATACTCGTGTCTTTGAGGCTCCCTCTTTGGAAAATGGCCGTTTGCAATTTAACGGAATCTCTGCATATAGAGTGGGCTCATCGTGGCAGGTCCGTACTTTAAATGACGTCCCGCGAGTCCCCGTACTAATTCTATGGGTCCTTCCAATGGATAGTAGATATATACATACGTATGTATGTATGTATACATACATATATATATATATATATATATATATATATATATATCGAGTATATAAAGCCTACGCGACGCACCCTTGCCGTCCACATGGAAGGGTGCAAGCCAAGTGCTGGTTACACAGCAGCTGCTTGTTATAATTGTAGAAGCTTCGCGATACGAAGTGCCTGCTCGAAAAGAGTAGCTCACTGGTTCTTCCAACGTACTTTTCTGCTCACCAAAATTTCACATCTCTTTCGATGGGAAAATTCAAACATTTCGATTCGTCAAATCGACTCACACTTATTTTTGTTATCGATAATGACAACGAAGCGAGAACGGTGAACAAACAATAGAAACCGAAAGGTGGGAGACTCGAAAGGGGTGACTACGTGACTTGGCATATGAAAGGGCTATTCTTGAATCTTAACCCTTTTGAGTAATATGATCGCACATACACGGTTATGTATATATACGTCAGATAAAATAATAAATGATAATAATTTATTATCAATGTAAATATAAAAATATAAAAGTTCGATCGTAGCCCAAAATTTTATTATTAAACAATTGTATTCATTATATTGTATAATTTACTATTTAATTATATATTTACTAACTATCAAGACAATTTGAGAAGTTTTATCTTAAATTAAAAAAAGAAAATATAGAAAAGAAAAACAGCCAGGAAATTTGCAAATTGTTTAACAGGCGTTATACACAAAACACACAAAATATGTTCAAGTACGTAAAAAAGAGATTACGAAATATCTTTCGTTTTTTTTTTTTTGTTTTGTTTCTTTTTTATTTTTCTTATTTTTTAATTAAAATCAAACAAAAAAAATATAATATTATTGTTATTTCGTTTTACATAAAAAAAAAAAAAGAAAAATTAAATAAATGAAATTTAACGAATACCAATTGGTAAGGTATCGATCCCGACGGGATATGTTTCGTGTTAGAAAGCCAAGAGAGCAAAGTCACTTTCTAACTTTCAACAGGATATTTGAGACGTAATTCCTGTTGGCGTAGTTTTAAGCTGCCTTAGCCAGAGCTTAAACTTTAAGAAGAGATCGTGGCTCTATGCGTAGTAAGAGATTACGGAAGTGCAACTACGGATTTCCACAAATTTACCGTCAGGTAAACTTACTCACCTTTTTTTCTTCTTTTATCAACATAACTAGATGTATTAAATTAAAAAGAAAAAAAAAGAAAACGAGAGAGAGAGAGAGAGAGAGAGAGAGAGAAGGGAAAAGATAGTCATTTTTACATTCAAGGACGATGCTCATCCCGGAAACACTTTTAATGAGGTTTTATCTCGCGTCCATTACGAGTATGCGAAAGACTGAATTGGGCTGGCTGTTAAAGTCGGAGAGATGGTCGATCGTAACGGTAACGCTAACTCCTTAAGTGCTTTCCCGCTTCGACGTTGAGAGAAAAGACAGCAGACAAAGTTACGCTATCGTGTTCACAAGACCGACGTTAATGTTTCAGGAGAGCCTCGAGGAGCGAGTTCACGAATTGGAACGGGCGCTGCAAGCGGAACGGCTCGTCGCTCAACGAGATCGCGCAACGATGACGAAACTTCAACGACAAATTAATAAGGTAAAAAAAAAAAAAAAAAAAGAATAAAAAGAAATCTCAAAACTTTTATTTAACTTTATGAATTATTTAATACTTGTAAGAAAGAAAGAAAATATTTCTATTAGAATTTTTTCGATTTGTCGATTTTTATGATATAAATTTCAATCTCTTTGTCTTTAACATATATTCTATCATTAAAATATTATTATCTTGTGGCCAAAAAAAATTCATATCGATTCAATATATCGTTTTCTTAACTAACGAATTATATTCTTTATTTAGATATTATTTATAAATTATTCGTAATTTATAAAGAAGAAAATTTATTAATAACGATTATGATCTTGCAATTAGATTTTCTAGATCAACATTTTTTAAAACTTTTAAACGGTACCACTCGATTTTTACCTTTCCTATAATTTAATTATATTAAATTGCAACAAATATCGAAAATTCATTATTGTCATTTATCATCCTTTAAAAAATAAAAATTTATTTTCTAAAGTTGATTATAAATAAAGATGTCTCGTTAAAGCATATGCATAAAACTAATAGATTTTTTAATATCGTTATAAATATACTGATATGTTTGGATATATATATATATATATATATATATATATATATATATATATATATATATATATATATACGTATGTGGAAAGAGGTGCACGAACTTTCCAGACAACCCAATATATCGGAAAATGGAAAAATAGATAAATACAGACAACATAGCCGTGAGACCAAACTTTTTATTATTAAACAGAGTTCTTTATAAATCTTAAATAATCTCTAAAGTCTTGCTATTTATTAATTCAATATTTCTAAACTTGATAAATATTTTATTCTACATGATAAATATTTTAAATAAATGATCAATATTTATAATAAAATATCAATATGTAATATAACTAGCGCAATTTTAAAACTTAATTGTTTATAATGATCAAAATATTCATATATATTATATATTTATTTGACGAAATATATTAGTTATCATTAATCAATAAAAATATTGACGAAATAAATAGAAATAATTTGTAAAAAAATATCTATCATTAAATATAATATTAGATCTATGAATTTTATTCATTTTCATTTATTTTATTTAGATATATTATATCGATCAATTTTTTGTCAATTAAATCATTGATTTTTATAAGATTAAAATAAATATAAAATATGATAGAATCGATGAACAAATTTAAGTGGACAATAGATGAAATCGATTATGTAAGTTTAGATATACTTACCAAATCCTAAGCTAATCTGGATTTCCTCAAGAGCAACTTAACGGCAATGGCATTTGAAAAGGGCAACGATTCCTCCTTCTCAAGAGGGAGGAAAATGATGTACGACGAGAGATGCGGGAAGGTCTGCTTCTGACGTATATCCGTGGCCCTTTTCCTACGAGCCCTCTTCGTTTGCAATCCTATGATATAAAGTATCATGACAAAAACAAGCGCTTGCAGGCAGACTAGTAAAGTATATTCTGTTTTGGCATAAAACTTTCGGTTTTAAGATTAAACTTCTTTCCGTCATTGATTAATATCTTCTTAACAAATATAACAAAGATAACAAAGTAAATACGATTAATAAGGGAAATTTTTATCTCGCACAAAAAAGAAAAAGAAAAGAAAAAGTAAAAGAAAAAAGGACAAATATTTCTCTTTACTTATTATATAGAAAAGCTTCGCTTTTTCATAATAATTATGATGAATATAATGGTTATGTCATCGTGACAATTTTCTTTCTGCATAATTAATATTACTCGTATTTCTACATAATTTAAATTTATCCATTTCACTAATTCCATTTTTATATGTCAGTCACAACCATTAACTCCCACGTCGTATTTTAACATTAATACGTTTGCATTAAAATGAGACTTCAATTTTTTAAATAATTAATCGACTGTTTGCATTTCTGTATTATCACAAAAATTGTTTGTTGGAAATGGTTTCGATGGAAACCATAAACAGAACCGTTTCGTTGATTTTAAACAAAATTTATACTGTAATGTTGATAATAAAATTATCGCGTCATTTTGATAATCTTTCTGATATTTCAAACAAAATATGTTTACGTCTGAGAAAAGTAAGTGTTCGATAAAATTACAATGAAATCGGTCGGATCGTTTAATTAATTTTCAATTTAAAATTGTTCGTAATTAAATTGACACAATTTTCAATTCTAAATAAATATTTTCAATCGATCTCGAAATGAAATTTTGAACGGCAACATTTTTCACAATGGTACAAAAACTTTTGTGTAAATATCATGTTTGAATAAATCGATTTGGTCGTTTGATAGTCTATGTAAATATAAAAGAAAAAAAAAAAAAAAGATTTACGCAGACAATTACAGAGATGTATATTTAAAAAAACGTATATGATTCGTTCGAAACTTCAAACGAAATTGAAAAATTCCATTTCTATTAAAAGTTATTCCGAGGTAATACTTTTTCTCGATGTTGATTACACGAAAAACTCCTCTGCAGTCTTGCTTAAAAGTAGTAATCAACTTCAAAGGAATAATCATTGACAGAGATTTATTCTCTTTTTAATTATTCCCGAAATTTTTTCGATCATTTCCTTTTTTTTCTTTTTTCCTTTACATCTTCTTTTCTTTTTTTTTCCCTTTCTTTATGTTCGTTCGAAAAGAAAGAAAAAGAACAAAAAGAAATAGAACCTCCCTTCACGCCAAGTCCATACTCTTCGAAATATCTCTAAATAAATAACAACGTGTGACTTCGAGAAATTTCTTTTTCTTTTTCTTTTTTCTTTTTTATCCTTAAAAAAATAATCAAAACTTAATATCAATCGCCTCGCATCAAAAAAGATATACAAAAGATTATAAATACGATATATAACAAATTTTTGTTCTTTCTTTTTTTTAACACATTTGTATAACTACATCGTTCAAAAGAAAATAAAAATTATATATTTTTCGATCGTATTTATCGCGTTTACTTAACATTCGTTTCGTATTTAAAGGATGATAACTCTTATATGCGAGAAGAGGGAACGAATGGAAAAGGGAAGATGGGGAAGGAGATGAATAAGAAGGCTGGAGGGAGGAAAGGAAGGGGATGGAATAAAATCGTAACGCGTTAAGGCGAAAGAAGATGCCTACATATAATGCAAAGGCAGACATCTCACAGAATTCATTTTCAATAAAGATTCGTCTGTAGCCTTGAGCGAGGGGTAGGAGAGGGTGTGAGAGAGTGTGAGAAAAGAAGGACCAAAAGGAAAAGAAAAAGAAAAAGGAGGAAAATGGAGAGGATATCGATGCATCGAAAAGACGACGCTTATACTTCGAAGTTTCCTAATAAACCTACATTTAAAAATTGTGTCTTATCGTAAAATAATCCTTAATAATAATAATAATAATAATTTTTCATTTTCATTTTAATTATAATAAACTTTTATCATTCGTACGAATTGATTCTTCTTACGAACACTAATTATATATATATATATATATATATATATATATATATATATATATGAGCCGTTTATTTTGAAAGTGGCTTAACTCCATTTATCTTCAAATCGAGATATTTAAGGGTTTGCGTTTCAATGAATTTAAAAATATACGTATAGGATACTAATGAGTTATACTACTTAAGTATATCTAAGGGTATTAAATTTATAGTTCCTATTAAAATAGTGGCAATTATTAAGTGATTAATATGCGTTTTCTTATCAAAAATGGAGTTAGGCGACTTTCAAAATTAACAATCAGATTCATTATAAAATTTGAAGGTGCCCAAGTCCATTCAACATAATTTAAGATGCTTCAAATTGAAAAAAAAACAATGCTCAATTTATTTTACATATCTTTAAAACACATCGAAAACATAATTTATGCGACTCAAAACATTTTTTAACTATATAATGTACAAAATTACGAACAATAATTTATTATAAAACAATTTACTACTCATCTAAATTTTGTGTATGTGAAAGGGATTTGAAGAAATCATGATGTTCCGGTGTTATATATCGTAATAGGTCAATTATGTCCTTGAATTTTGCTGTTGTAATTTGTCTGATATTTTTATACAGTGGTATCAATACAATATTTTCGAACTTTCTTGGTGTACCCCGACGTGATAATAAATTCAGGACTTAAAAATTTTCAGTTTCATTCATTGATGTCTTATAGAAAATTTTATATTATAAAGAAATATTTTTTATTTCTTTTTAATTCAAGGATTTTCATTTATTTGTATAATAATTTTTACAATGATTCACGTTCAAGTGTTTCATCGAAAAATAATTTCTTTTTTTGTTTTTACAAATTGAAATTATATACAAACGGAAAACGGCGTTTAAATAATAAAGTCTTATTTGTACGAATAACTTTATGGAAATTAAAAAAAAAAAAAATTAAGAAATAAATAAAAAAGAAAACAAAAAAAAGAGGAAAGCTTCTGTTTCAATAATCACTCTTAAATGAATAATAAATGTTTAATCGAAATATCGTTGTTCAAACGAAGCCACGAATTTTTCGGATAAACCTTCTAATACGATACGTAAGACTTCTCAATGAAATATTTATTCGACTTCAAATCGAACAAATTGTTCTTTTTCTTTTCTTTTTTTTTACACTATCGGTAAACAGAAAGAAATTAATATGTTGTTTAAAACATAATATTATTTATAATAAAATCATTCTTATCAATTCAATCATTATGATATGATTGTTTTATATATCTTTTCGCGCAAGTGCGTACTGGAACATCTGTTCGTAAAGAATTCCTTAAGATGAGACGAACGACGATATAAATTTTTATATTGCTATTAAAAGTCTTTCTACCTGAAATTTAGAAAAACTACAAAAGACTGAGAAAGAGAGAGAAAGAATGACTAAATACACAGGAGGCGAGGCTAACCTAATAGGAGGCGGGGCCAAGCATTCCAGAGGGCGTGGCTAAACTAGTTGGGGGCGGGGCCAAGTACTCCAGAGGGCGTGGCTAAACTAGTTGGGGGCGGGACCAAGTACTCCAGAGGGCGTGGCTAAACTAGTTGGGGGCGGGGCCAAGTACTCCAGAGGGCGTGGCTAAACTAGTTGGGGGCGGGGCCAAGCATTCCAGAGGGCGTGGCTAAACTAGTTGGGGGCGGGGCCAAGTACTCCAGAGGGCGTGGCAAAACTAGTTGGGGGCGGGGCCAAGTACTCCAGAGGGCGTGGCTAAACTAGTTGGGGGCGGGGCCAAGCATTCCAGAGGGCGTGGCTAAACTAGTTGGGGGCGGGGCCAAGTACTCCAGAGGGCGTGGCTAAACTAGTTGGGGGCGGGGCCAAGCATTCCAGAGGGCGTGGCTAAACTAGTTGGGGCGGGGCCAAGTACTCCAGAGGGCGTGGCTAAACTAGTTGGGGGGCGGGGCCAAGTACTCCAGAGGGCGTGGCTAAACTAGTTGGGGGCGGGGTCAAGTACTCCAGAGGGCGTGGCTAAACTAGTTGGGGGGCGGGGCCGACCACTCCAGAGGGCGTGGCTAATCTAGTTGGGGGCGGGGCCAGAAACTACAGCGGCGGGGTGACCAAGGAGGGATCGGCGCCAAACATCCCAGGAGGCGGGACTAAACTGGTAGGGGCGGGGCTAACCTAGTAGGGGGCTAACCTGGTAGGGGGCGGGCATATACTATGTATTTGTTTCTGTGTCTGTGTGTATGCATAGAGAGAAAATCGATAATGGAGAACATGTTTTCGTGGAAGAAACTTCTTGAAATTTGTATCCGTAGTCCCAAAAGGATGTTTCTCTCTCTCTCCTCGATTTTCTAAGATAGTCATATAATCAATAGTCAGTATAATTATTTATAGTCATTATAGTAAGTTTATAGTAAATATATATATATTTTTTTTTTTATTATTATTATTATATTAATTAACGCGAACAATTTTGTTTTTTTTTTCTTTTTTATCTAATAACGTAAATAAATCCTTTTTATTATATTCCTTTACAATATCATATTTCTTCCTTACGATCTTATCTCTGTAACTCATGTAAAGAACCCTCGGCTTGAACGAAACGAAATAACTCGTACGGTCATAACCTGTCTTTAACCTTTCTGCTATAGTATAGATAAGTGTTTATTGGATATAATCGTGAAAAAAAATAAGAATATATATATATATATATATATATATATATAATAAATATGTGTATATATAAATTTATAAATATCATAATAAAACAATATATATATATTATATATTCGTGTAGTGAAAAAAATTAATGTTCCGGCATATGTAAAATATGCTATATATTATATAATATATATATATATATATCATATATTTATTGTATGATATAGATCAATCCTATATAATCCATAATAGTTGAAATTATTTCTTACGAAATAAGAGAAATAAATCTAAAAATAAAATCGGACTACGATAATAAGAAATAATATATTTTTGAAGATATCTCGTCGATTATACAACTCTCTTGTTTCCTTCTATCTCCCAATGAGTTTGTAATTGTTACATTGGTTTCTCTTGTGTGTTCTCATTCATCGATAAGCACGCTTCACCGTCTATTAGTCGTACTCGAATTACGGTCAAACGGATACCGCCTCGGGTACTCATAGTAGTAACTCCGCGATCAAAGGACGCGTCGATTCGAGCTTTGCTGCGAGTGCGATCTTCACGTACGACTGGAGCTTAAAATACACCCTCGTTTCCTCTAACTATCCTTTGAAAACGAACGTCGAATGTCGAACTAATATGCTTTCAGTAATTATTCGGAAACGATATCGACCAGATAATTTGTTGATCGGTTTCTCCGATCGATGTAAAAACGATTAAAAAAAAAAGAAAAAAAGAAAAGAAAAGAAAGAATAAATTCCAACCTTGTCTTGTAATTTTCTGTATTATCGTACAATTAAAGTTATACAGAATGATGTCAAAAGTCATTTATTTGTTTCTTCTTGGCTGTAAAGTTTGTAAAAATAATTGGTAGCACGTAATATTAATTAGAAAATTATTTACTATATTTATTATATGGTTATTCATTTTTTTTTTTTTTTAATTAGGTTTGAATAATTACATCTACAGGTAAACAGATCGTTCATTTTTTTCAATAAATGTAAAAATATAATTCTGTTTTAGACTCAGAACAAAATAATTGTTTTTTAAACTCTAACTTTCGCGATATTGACCAATCGTATAGTTATCATCAGATTCAAGGGAAATATATGAACATCTATGCACTTGATCGCAGTGATCTTTCAATTATCCTGTATAAAATTGATAAATATCTATTTATTATATATTTATTACCATTATTTATATTTGTTATAATTTACATATTAATTTATCGTCACTTATGCTAATACTGTTCTATAATTTATTTTTAATCATTTAATATTCATCTCAATGCTTATTGATATTTAAGAAATGATTATAATTTATTTCTAATTATATTTTATGTTTAGACAAATGAAATAGAAATTTTTATCGGTGCATAATAATCTTTCGTCTTTTCTCGCGTTATCGTATTATTAGTTATGAACATGTATCGAATATATGAAATATTTTTTAAGGGATAACCGAGAAGGTTCGTACGCTCGATGTCACCCTCTCATTTTTCATTAGACACGCGTAGTAAATGATCGATACCGAAGCGTAGAGGAGAATCGGAGCGTCCGCGACGTCTCGGCGCCGTTGAATCTTACCTTCCCCTATTTCTTTACTTCTCCCTCTAACATTATACTTTATCCTTCATCCTTGGCGCCTTTCGAATTTACTTCTTCCGACGTGCCGCTTAGGGATTTTCGATTTATCCTATCTCAGATTTGTAAGTAAGTTCCTAAATAAAGATTACACGTCGGATGTGCCTTTGCGAATCTTATTTTCTTTTTCTTTGTTCTTTTTCTTTTCTTTATCTAATAAAACATAGTAACAATAACTTTAACATTATCTGTGACAAATAAGATTACATACATGAATAAATCCATTGTAAACTGAACACTTAAATATTATAATTTCGCTATATTACAAAGAGGATAAGGAGTTGTTGTATCGCCATTTGAAAGCAAGAAATGGAATGATAGAAAAATTTCTTTGTTCAACATTATTTTATTAAAATATCAAGGTCATCTTTATCTTCCCTTTTTCCTTTCTTCTTTCTAAGAAATAGCATATACATTTATTATCGTCGTACAATAACTCATAAAGATACTGATTCAAATGGTACACAATTTTTCAAACGAAAAAGAATCATCAATTGCATTGTAAAAAAAAAAAAAAAAGAAAAAAAAGAAAAATGAAATTATAATATATGCAATTTATTCTCGCTAGAGTTCTTCAAAAGGATACTCGCTAGCGAGTTATTCTCGCGCGATGAAAAAAAAAGAAGGATGAAAGAGAAAAAAGAGAAAGAGAGAGAGAGAGAGAGAGAGAGACAATTTGATGAAACGTCGGGATCCGTCAGACGGATGTACGTGTTCGTTCTCTTCTTCAAAAGGGGAAGGTTTTACAGGAGGCAAACGTTAGATATGTCGACAGTGAGTCGCGTAAACGCAAAGGGATAGAGAGGAGGGTTGAAAGAAGTGAAGACGAATAGGAAGACGAAGAAGAGAAGTAGAGGAGGATATCTTCTTGCAAAGTGGCATGTAAATTGCTCGCACGTACATTAGTCATCATCGTTCCTCGCAGCCCTCACCTCAACTTTCTTCGAGACAAGTACCTCTTGCCCTCCGCTCTCTCTCTCTCTCTCTCTCTCTCTCTCTCTTCTCCTTCTCATCCTTATCCTCCTCTTCCTTGCATCTCCAACCCCTCTCATGGACCGTTTGTCTCTTTCAGTTTCTCTTTACCAAAGGTTCTACCTCCTCTAGGCTCCTCTTTAACTTTCCCCAGATATAAATTCTACAGTTAACAGGAAAAGAGATAGAGAGAGAGATAGATATATATATATATATATATATATATATATAGAGAGAGAGAGAGAGAGAGAGAGAGAGAGAGACAGGTGGTAGAAGGAATTGCTCGCAAGTCGAATCGGAGAAGCTTGCCGCTGAAATTCTATCTCGCACCGATCATCTCCGATGTCAGAGAGACATGCGAATGAGAAAAGGGCTCACGGATCTCACCTTCTTACATACCCGCTCCGCCTCCCCTCCCCCCTCCTCTACCTCTTTTCCTATGTCTACTTTGCAATGGTAAACGCAACCAATGGAATTTTCATTAAACGTAGAACGATTTACAGTAATATTTTTCATATACGAACTCTCATAGATATAAATAATTATATATTTTTTTTTCCTTTTTTTTTTTGGTTAAATAATTTAAAGATTTGTAGTAATATTTTTATACGAACTCTTATAGGTGAATGTGATATATATATAATGTGTATATATATATAACGTTTCTAATTAAATTTACTTAATAAAAAATATGTTCTACTAAACTTTTTACGGAACATGCAACAAACTATAATAAGAAATAATTTAAAAGTACCTCTTTTCTTATTATTACTAGACTAAACCAAAAAAAAAAATAAAAAAAATAAATAAAAAAGAAAAAAGAAAAAGAAAATTTGGTGAAAATTATAGAATCTTACTAAAACTCTATAGCATTAATTTTATTCAACAAGTTTTGCATACATCATCGTGGAAGAACCGTTTTTGGTTGAAATTATTCGAGTAACGGATAATTATACGCTCACTTTTCCAACATCGTAAACTTGCACTCCCTTCGACCTTTCTAAATTCATTTCTCTAGAAAGTTCGAGCTTTAAGGGAGGGCGAACGTCGTTCAAAGAAGAACGTCGTGGCATAAAATTTTAATCCGCTTCAGGTTTTCTCTTCTTCTCCGACCCCTTCAAGAAGACGGATAAGAAGTTGCAAAGTGGCAAACAAAGAATATTAGAACGATTACGAAAAATCTTGCGGTTCTTCTAGGCTCGTTGTTTCACGAATATATTCCGGTGGAAAAAAAAAAGAAGAAAAAAAAAAAAAGGAAAACGTAGAAATGAAAAATATATGATAAAATCATTTTCCTCGAATTCGTTTCGTAGAATTAGCGTGACTCGATTTATACTGGTTTAATGGTACGCATCGTACGATTGCATGATGTGTTTTAACTATACAATAACGTATTTTATCAAAGTATACCAATCGTAAAACGCTTAACACGATCGATAATATACTTGTGATGGAAGAAATTGTTTTTTTTTTTTATTAATTATTGTGTTTTTTTCTTTCTATTTTTCTTTGTTTGCTATAGTTATCGTTGTGTTAGAGAAAGTACCATAGACACGTGTCGTTTTAAATTGTTTTGAGACAAAACAAAATGTGAGACAAAAGGTACTGATATGTTTGCTAATAGACAATTTTTTTAAAGAATGAAATTTTAAAGAAAAATCGTGAAATGAATAGGGGAATGGATACATTTAAAATAATCAAATTCTAATATTTTCACCGTATTATTATCATCATATTATACAAGTATTATAATATATTATATATTATATTATACCTTCCTGTAATACTCACTTTCAAAGTTTTCGTATGAATACGGCCTGAAAATTATAAAAGCATTCATATAACGTGCTACTTTTAAAAACGCTATTTTTTGTGGAACACAAAATCACGATATTTTTTATAATAAAATTGAAAATTAGTAAACTTAAAGAATTTTTATGATTTTCCTTTTTTTTTTATATATAAATTTTTAATATTCCCTTCTTTTAATATTAAACGAAAATCGTTTAATAATCTCAAATTTTGAACAATCTTGAAACAATCCTTTTTCATATTTTTTGATACAGATTGTCAACATTTTTTATATTACTTTTGTGACATTTATCAACGCGATACAAATTGTCGTTTTATTAAATAATTATCTACCATATCATCTTTCTCGGATATACACATTTATGTTGATTCTTCAATCCAAAATAATAGAAGAAAATTTTGCCTAATTAATCCCATGCCGCATAAAAATGAAAAAAGAAAAAAACACTTCATTATACGACTATAATAACAACAGAATCTTCTTTTCCAACGACTTGGATCACCCTTGCGAATGTGCAAAATTCTCCTGAGAGGGAGAACGTAAATCGCTCTAATCGATTCGAAAGACAGAGAAAGAGAAAGAGAGAGAGAGAGAGAGAGAGATAAAGAGAGACAAGTAATGACTAATGACCGAGGTACATTTAGGGGTTGGACCACATTGCCATCGCGGTTTACGACGATGCGCCCGAGTAGTACATAACTTTGCACTTTGAAACGGAACGTTTCAGCCTATGGAGGAAACGATCGTTGGGCTTTCGTTCTACGAACGGATCGTTTCCCCTTGCAAAATGGCTAATACCTCGATAGCACGCTAAATAACCTTCGCGAACGATCTTTCGTATATCTAACCGCAAAAAAAAACTCTCCCTTAAACAAGTAACGAATAATCCAAATCTAATCCAAATAAATAAATATATATGGTATATTACGATAAAATATATAATAAATTTTGTAAGTGAACGAAAGGGTGAAAAGTGAAAAATGAAAGGAAAAGCAAGAGAAAAGAAAGAAATAATAAACAACAAAATGTAAAAATGTTGATTTTAGAGAGTAAAAATTTAATATAAAGCGTCTTATTATTTTATCGCAAATTAAAAAACTTTACCAATGTCTTGCAACATATCGTAATGCAGAATATATTCGATGAATTATTATTGTTCGGTGGTAAGCGTTTTCCTGCGGTCTATATGGGAAAAAAGAAAAAAAAAAAAAAGAAAAAGAAAAAAATATAAAAAGAGAACAACGATATAGAGGACGTGTGCCGCATTAACGATCGCCCCTTGTATTTTCCGCTCTCGAAACGGAAACGAGATTAAACGGGAACGATGCAACAGCGAGAAATTTAATAAACGCGCTCGATCAACGGCCGAGCTGTAAATAATCAAGCTCTTCCCTTGGTGAAAGCGAAAACTTATCGTTTCGCCGCATCGCCGCCGTATCGTGTTACTCCGTTAATTGCTTCGTTTGCGATATAATAAGAGGATAATTTCGTTGACCTCTTTTTTTTTTCGGATAGATAAGCACGTTTTTTGCTTTGATAAAAACGGGGTCAACGATTTAATATATGTTCTATTTCGTAAGAATCACTTGCGAACTCTGCATGTCTAATTACGAGAATTAAATATTATTAAAAGAAAAGAAAACCATTTGTTAATAAGTATGAAATATTTGTCGCGACAATATATTATGGATAAAATATCCAATATCGTATGTATATATATATATATATATATATATATGGAGTGTCCGAAAAATTGATCGCCTCATTTGTTTGTCGAGCAGCTTTGAAACCGGTAGCATGAGATGACGACCATGCAAACTGTGTTTGATAAATAAGAATTTAATTTTTTTTTTCCTTTTTTGTTTCTTTTTTTTTTTTTTGTTTTTTTTTTCATTTTATGTATTTGCCAACGACGTTTAAAAATCGTCCAATTAGAGAAAAATATATCGATGACAATCCCGATAGAAAAAAAATTATTAAATTTATTAATAGAAACTATTTGTGAAAAATTGTTAGAGATATAAAAATTAATTGAAAGGTATAAAATTTGAGATTTGAGAAAAGATCGTCTTATCGTTTAGACGATAAAATATTGTATTATATTATCACTATTATTATTATTATTATTATTATTATTATTATTATTATTATTATTATTATTATTATTATTATTATTATTATCATCTTCATCATTATTTATTAATGTAACAAATAACGTTAGAACGCATTTTTTTGTCCATCATATTATTAACCCACAAATCATTATTATTAACTTCATCATTATTAAAACAAATTATTATTATAAAGTTATTCTGAACTATGAGATTCCACATTATATATATACACGACTTAAGACTCTTTTTTTACCTTCTTTTTTCCAATTTTTTATTTACAGCATTTGAAATGCTAAATTCACCGAGAACCCCTAGCGACCCTACGGCTTTTTATCGAAGGGTCGTGCTTGAGAGTCTTTAATTAATGGCGTACCAGAGATGCGCGCACACGTTTATATCCGTAACGTCCCGTGTGAGCCACGAATTATTTTCCACTGAGGAAACAAAAGGCGAAGGGTCCATCTCGTCGAGACACGCCTCCGCACCCCTCTCCCTCCACGTACCACCCGCACCCCCTGATGCTCGCGGTTTGTCCACGGAAATGTTCCGACTTCTATGATTGCTCACCGATAAATGAATTACCAATGTACGCACACCATTTACATACACTAAAAATAATCACTGAAATATTCGAATGTTTCTTTTATAAATTCAAACAAAAGAAAAAATTCTGAATTTGTCGAGTAGACGTCAAAAAAAGTTCAAACAAAAGTTTCAATGTATGTACGTTCGTAACAGCGATAAAAAGTACGTACCTTTATATTTCATTTTAAATAGACTTTTTTTTTTAATATTTTAATTGAAAATAAACGCGAATAAATATCGATCAATCTCGAAGAACTTTGAATCAACGTATTTTTTTTTTTTTTTATTTTCCTTTTGGTTTTTTTATTTTTTTTCTTTTTTTTTTTTTTAACTTTGACAACATGACCGAATCTGCAAGATCATTTTTCTTCTTTTTTCTAAAGCTCCTTGACAAGAATTTTTTCAAAATTCTCATTTTGTATTTTTTATCGTTACTAGAAACAAACAAAAATGATTTATTTTTTCTATAAAATCATATGATATTTATAAATATAAAATAGGTACATATATAATTTATATGTGTATATGTATATGTATATATACTCAAAATTCATTTACTATTATTTCCAGTACAGTTGGAATATTAAAGAGAGTTCGACAATCATTAATTCAAAAACAAATGTAAGTCTCGATTCTTCCAGAGGAAGGAATTTTCGAACATTTCTTATAACTTCGATAATAAATCATAAATATTTTTAAAAGCGTATATTTTTTAAATAAAACATTTACGAAGATAACTTTATATGAAAATATTTTCATCTATTTGATCTCAATAATACAATAGTATAAGTATTGGTCCCATACTTTTTATAGATCATATATATTATATATGATCTATATAAAGTAACTTTTTGATCCTTTTAATATCTACGTTTATATTATTTCTCTCCAATAGTTAACGAATATTTGCGATTAAATGTAGAAAATAATTCTTTAAAAAAATAACGCTCTAAGGCACGTGCGTAACGCCTTAGCACGAGCTCGGCTTCGTGGCAATTAGTATGCATCCGGTAGAGCTTAGGGATCGTGCGCGGGGGTTTTCGAATAATCCTGCGTGATCTACGCGCGTTTCCGATAGCCATACAACGCATACCCGTTGCTGAACGTTACAAAGCCAACCCACCATCATAGTCCTTTCAATAATTTCCCTTACTCTTATTGAGGGGAGTAAGGGGAAGCAAGCTTTATTTGTTTTCCTGTAATATCGATCGAGCATATTGCCGTAGCCAGGCAAATTCAACTATGATTTTTCTTTCGCTTTTTTATTTTCTTCTTTCATTTTTTTTTTTTTCTTTGTCCATAATAAATAACTTTTCATTCGATCGATTATTATTTTATCTATACGATATCTAAATAATAAAATTATTTTTACAAAGTACGTTACGTTCCATTCGTATTTTCAATAATTTATTACTATCACTCGGTTATGATTATGCTATATTATTATTATTATTATTATTATTATTATTATTATTATTATTATTATTATTATTATTATTATTATTATTATTATTTTTATTACTGTTGTTGTTGTTGTTATTATTTTATTATCGAGAAAAGTGTTCGAAATCAGACCCATCTTTTCTCCTTATGTCGAATTCCTTCCCCTCCTTACCACCCAAAATTCTGTCGTATCTGTAGATCTTCAGATAACAAATTAGACAATCTTTTTACCATTAAAAGAATTCATTGTAAAGTTAACATAAAGAAAATTAGACAATTGATGATTCCTACTTTCTTTACTCTGTTAATGTTATTATAGTTTTTGTTGTTGCATTATTATTACAACACAATCTTACTTTTAACGTTTTAATAAAACAAATCTGTTATATCGCGTTGCTACGTATTGAAATTATAATTTTCTTTTATTTTATTTATTTTTTTTTTTTTTTTTTTTTTTAATCAAAAAACGAATAGTTAATTTGAAAACGAAAAAAGAAAAAAAAGAACCGACCGATTTATTCAACCTTCTAGTTATCAATACGAAGTAATAGTTACGACTAAATCGTTGCACAAATGATCGACCAGGGATGGTTTTGGAATCGAAAAGGGAATGTCATGCAAATTCCGGACTCTCCGAAATTGCGTTCGGTGGCATCAACGATCATCCGGCATTCCAGCTTTAGCTTCTATGTATCGATAAGCGGAGAAAAGAGAGCAAGAGGGAACTCGGCTTTCATTCGCGATGAAGCTTCTCCTGATGGCAAAGCTTTCCAATAAACGGGCCGATCTCCGCTTTGTGACTACGAGGAGATGGATAAGGGTGCTTCCTTCGTCTCTTCATCTTTATCTCTCTATCTCATTCTCTCTTACTTTCTCACTCAATCTCTTTCACTCTCTCACTCTCTTCCTGTCCTCGTTTAGTAAGGACTCCTACCGAAAAGGTAAGATCCTTTGGTAGGGCATATTAAATCGTTTGCTTCCAAACGTCGGCCTACTTCATTGAAAATCCTTCATTGACAATGAAACTGATATTGGCAAACGTTTAATTAATTTTATCATATACCCCGTCTGATATTTTCTCTTTAAAATTGATACTACGATTCTATTCATATAAAATAATATATTATCTATATCAATTATTTTTTAATTCTCGAACGTCTCGTTTTCGATGTTAATTAAATAACAAAGAAGAATTTGTTCGATTAAACAAATAAAAAGATATACATATATACGTAATAATTATATACATACGTGTTAATTGATTTGATAATTTTTAACATAATATGAAAATATTATATTCGCTAATCAAAATTATTTCACGTTCGTAGAAAACGTTTTAATAAATATTTACTCTACGTGTACGTTTTAATAAATATTTTCATTGCGAGGATCTCTATATTTTCTAATTTCTTTTTATACAAAAATCAGTTTGAAATACGGTATAAAAATAAAAATAGAAAAAGAAAATAATCAATAAAAGAACATACGGTATACCGTACGTTCGGTATGGTCGAGCAACCCTTCCCATCGTCGAATAACCGTTCTCGCCGCTAATTAATTAAATTGCACGACCTCAGCCCCACCCCCGAAATCCACCAACCACCCCCCTCATCCCTCCTTCTCCCAGAAATCTCCCAACCTCCCCTTCCACCAAAACGAGCCGTCTCACACGAGTTTGCCTATCGTCGCCACCAACGTCCCTTATACCACTTTACCATGAGCAAAGCCAATGCTCGTGTCGGTTTAAGTTTTATTAGCTTCATGATTACCAAGAGAACTCTCGTTAACGATCGAAATCCTTTAGTAATTAAAATCTTAGTTATACCCTCACTGAACGTTTTTAACTTCCAAATTACGGTATATCGGATCGTAATCTTAAAAGTTATCTTAATAGCGAGTAATAATGTATAACCTTCATCGAAGGGTGAACCCTTCTTTAGATAGAAACCCAAGTCGTTTACAAATAAATAATAAATAATCTTTTCGGTATGATCGATCGTATAGTAAAACGAGTTCGTAAAAAAAAAAAAAAAGAAAAATGAAAAAAAAATGAAAAAGGAAAAAGGAAAGAAAAAAATACGAGGAAAAGAAGAAAATTTATGCGATAGTGTGTGATATTGTTCGTCAACTATACCTTTATAAACTATTCAAAAAATAATTTCAACGAAATATTCGAATTTTCAGAATATAGAAACCTATCTAAAACTGAATTATTACATTTGAAAACGTTTTGGTAATACGCATACTTACTTCCAATGGGAACACAATCGAACAGCAATAATGTTAGAATTATGTTTATTCCGATAAAAAGTTTTTACGTATCCTCTATCATGTTACCATTTTGTAAATATATATGAGTACCTATATGCATACCTACATACATACATACATACATATATACATACGAACATAAGCAGTTGGAAAGTATGATAGTGAGATGGGGACGGGGATGAGGGTGGGGGGAAGAGTAGAGAAGAAGGTTTAAGCGATTATCGTCCTAAAGAACGAAACGATCTTCCATTTGAATAGATTCAAATAAAAGAAGGATTATCCAAAAATCGTGTGGATCTCGATTGCTCCCTCCCCCATTTCTCTCTCTCTCTCTCTCTCTCTTTCTCTCTCTCTTTCTCTCTCTCTGGATTTCTCGTCAATAACGACGGTAAAACGATCACACCTCCATAATCTCTACTTTTCCTCCTTTCCTCCCCTAGTGAACATTGTGATCGTCTAATAAATTCATAACTTCGATCTAGCCGTAATATCCTTTGTGGATAATCCGCTTTATGGCTTTTTAAAACCGATTAGGGCTCGGGTTAACGCGGAAGCACGAACGAACAGGGAGAAGCAGCCCTTGAAAATTCTTCCACGCTCTCAAACGAAATTCTCTTCTCGAAAATACCGCTATCGTTAAGCCGATTTTACGCGAGACGCTCGCATTCTCGTTGTCCTCAGTCGGATTTGCCAAGAGATAGGGTCAACCGCGAATACTGGCTATTCCTTCGAGCTTTCAACGATAATAGAATCTTTTATATATAATATATACATATGTGTGTGTATATGTGTGCATGTGTATATGTGTCTTCAAGCGTAAAAATTATACAATACTTCGTATATAAATAATAAAGAGAACCTATTAGATTCCTTACGAAGACTTCATTAAATATGTTATTAAAATGTTCACAATGACAAATATTTACAATTAAATAAATAAAAATTTTCGATATAATAATACTATCTCGTCTTTTATAAAAACAAAATTATTTCAATTTACGTATGTACATACATACGTCCGAAGAAATGTTTATGGTATCGTAGTTAGTGGTATTCAAGGAGTTAAAATATCCGACCTCGTACTTCCAATCCCCATTAGAAATAAATAGAATGCGACGTATGACGTCATAAAAGCGTGTTTCCACCCCATTAAAAAACGATACAATGAATCACACTTTGCAGAGAATAGCGTGTTGAGTTGTGATCGTTGGTAACGGTACCATCTTAACGATCGTATCACTGAACCGAACGGAATAATAATAGTCGTCTCGACGAATGTTTCTGGAGATTAATAGTATTTGTTTGATTTTCTTTATAATGTCTCGAATATATCCTTACAAGATGATAATACTTTAAAACATTTTAATATGGTATAAAAAAGAAATTCAATTTACTTACATATATGAGTAAAAAGTGATAAAAATGTGTACGCTGCGATAATACTAACAATACGATTGACCGATATGAATTAATTGTAAAGTCAATCTGATAAACAATCTGATAAATGTTTATTTTTATATATTTTATGTTAATGATACGAGGAATATTTTACTAAAAATAGATACTTGAAACCCATGTTATAATTATGATATAAATATTGTGAATATAAACCATAATATGTATAAACTGTGCGTGTATGTGTATATATATATATATATATATATATGAAAAGCAATATTTATTATATTCACAGACATTTAAATAGCGAAATCTGTATGGAATAGAAGTTATAGAATTTCAAAAATTACATACAGTCTCGAGATGTCTCTCTTCCGACAAACACTATTCACTAATGCGGTAAATAACATAATTCGTTTTTTTTCATCAGTCGATAAATTCGAAAGTTCCTAGATAAAGTAAGTAGGTAGGTAGATAGGTATTATTCAGTCATAGTAAAGAGAATGCAAGAGAAATCGAAAAAAAGAGTCCCCACTTTGTTCGAAAAAAAATGTGTAACGGCTGACGCAGGCTGGCAGAGTGGTTGTGGAGGGGCAACAAAGGGATGAGAGGGGTTTGAACGAAGAAGCACGTGAAAGAGAAGAGAGAGAGAGAGAGAGAGAGAGAGAGAGAAGGAATGAAAGAGAGAAAGAGAAAAATGAGATAGATAGAAAGAGGGGTGATCGACGCAGACGCAAACGCAGACGCAGTCGAGTGGCCGAAGAGAAGAGCGGCGACAGGCTCGGTTTAGAAGGGTCGCAGTGTGAGTCAGACTAGAGTGTCGAGGGTTGCCCTGAAATTCAGTCGGTCGGCAAAGATCGCGCGTGACGGACGCGTAGCTATCTTTCTGTCTCTCTCTTTCTCTCTTTCTCTCTCTTTCTCTCTCTCTCTTTTATTCACTCTTTTTTTTTCTCTCTCTCTCTATCTCTCTTTCTTTCGCTTTCTCTTTCTCTCTCTCTCTCTCTCTCTCTCTCTCTCTTATTCTCTATATATCTCTCTTACTCTCTTTCTTTCGAAAGTGAGGCGAGGATCGAGTCGAATGAAAAGGATCGTCGTCGTCGCGTGCGACATGTCGGCCGAGGAGAGCGAACGTCGTCTCGCGAGTTGACAGGAGAGAAGAAAAGAAAGAGGAGAAATCAAAAAAATAAAAGGAGAAGAAGGAAGAAGAGAAGGAGGAGAAAGGAGGAGGAAGGGAGGAGGATGACGATGACGATGATGATGATGATGATGACGATGTCGAAGAAGAGACCGGCCTTGTAAAAAAAAAAAAAAAAAACAGAAAAAGAAAAAAAGAAAAAGAAACTGCTCTTCCTTCTTACCAAACATTATTTTCTCGAATTTTTTCTCTCTTTGACAAACGTTTTTTATTGAAAAAAAAAAAAAGAAAGAAAGAAAAAAAAAACGGAAAAAAGAAAAGAAAAAGACAAAAAAGAAAAAGAAAAAAGAACGTTGCCTTAAGTAGCGGCCTCTTCAGATTTGGCCGCTCATAATCGTATCTACCTCTCGAGAGAGCGTATACACAATATATGTATATTTTTTCTATCGTATTTTCTACTCGCTCGAAGGTTTAATAATTCGTTAGCTTGGAGGAGTGCGATAATAATAACCGATTAATATCAGAGATGCATTAGTATCACGTGCCAATATGCAATAATCCAATTAAATTAAAAATCGATCAAAAGGGAAATAAAAATTAAAGAGAGATAGTGGATTTTTTTCTTTTTCCATCGTGGAGAAAACAAAGGAGGATAGTGTTAGTGTATGTAGTGAGAAAGTTTGCCAAAGTGATAATAGTGGGAGGAGAACCAGCGCGTTCGGATTCTTGCGAACTCTCGCGAGAGGACTCGCCAGAGGACTCGCGAGAGGATTCGCAGAGAATCATCCCTTGTTCGGCAGGGTGGCCTCGCTAATACGACGCTGCCCAACGGCCGGAGGGCTCGGCGCACCCTCCGCCCGGGAATGTCCGCCCAACGACGAACCAACGACGACCAAAACGTCGACCGAAACGACGATCGAAACGACGACGAACAAGAACCCTCGGCGAAATTTTCTCACCGATGTGACATCAAGAAATCGTCGTTCCTTGATGGGCACTAGTCTCACCAAACAAAGTAGGGTGAGTGTCGTCGATGTCGTCGTCGTCGTCGTCGTCGTCGTCGTCGCCGCAGTCATCGTCTACATCTTCGTCATTGTATTGTTGTCGTCTTCGTCGCTCATAATTTTACTTACTTCGATTCGACAAAGCAATCGATAACTTTTATACGTTTCTTTTATACGTTTTTTTATACGTTTATTTTTCTTTTTTTTTTCCCCCTATCGTATGACCCTTCGTCACAGAGATCTCTTCAATGATGTAATGAAAATAATGTTAAATCAATAGAGAAAATCTTTTGGGTAAAGATACTTCTAGATCAAGATATGTACCTATCCTTCGGTATATATGATATTACAACAACAAAACATCGAATTGATATATATGTATATATATATATATATATATGTGTGTGTGTCTGTGTGCATAGTCTTTTATAAATAAGCATCGTTTTATTGTAATAAATTCTGTTACTCATGAATCAATTCAATAATTATCTTATATTTTGGATCCTTCGATAAATTAGATTTAATTGATTAATTTCATTTGAATCTGTAAATTATATGGAAAAACGTTCCAGATTTCATAAGGTTTCAATGTTCTTCGAAAACACAGATGTTCAATCTCATGTTTTTCCTTCGAAGATACATACATATATATTTTCCTTCGTAATACTACTTCTTGTACGATCTTATTAAAATATCTTAAACGCTCTGTGTTGTTGCATCTGTGTTATATCTCTTGAAGCAAACCGAAGGCACGGAAGGAATCGTTGAGGAAATTCACGAGTCATTTACACTCCTCGAGTAAAAGTTTGTTTGTTGATAGTTGTTCGTACTCACGAGAGAAATCCATTCACGAGACGGCGATGAACGAAGCATTCATACGTTCTCTCGTGCTATCTTTTAGATATATGTACGATGCTCTAATGTTCTCTGTTCCTCAAAAATAATTTCAAAATAACAGATTGAATAATGAGAACACACATTTACGTCATAACTGTGCTACAAACATACAAACATACAAACATACATACATACATACATACATATATATATATATATATATATATAAATACATACTTTTTAAATATATTGAATACAATAGTACACTCATAAATTTACTTCTACGTTGTCTTGACAATTTAGCATATTATTATTTATTCGAATACATACGTGCATTGTTTTTAATCCCATAACGTTATAAAAATTAATTCAATAGCACTATAAAAACTTGATTGATCACTGAAAAAAAAAGTTATAAACGAACTGTATTATGTCAATGTATGATTCCATTGTTAAAATCCCGATCTAGAAACCAACCAAATATGATTATTATTTATCATATATCATAATCCGTTAATGAAATCCATGGAAAAAGAAATTTATTGCCATAGAAAAAAAAAAAAAAGAAAAAGAAAAATCACTTTATTATACCCGACTTTGTTAAACTTAATATTTATCATGATTATCAAATTTATTTAATAGTGATTATTAAATATTTTATTGTCTTTAAACGTTTTACCTATATAATAATCATCGAAACATCAGGTTATCATAAAATTTATTAAATTACATATTTATCTAGAATATATTTACCTAGTAATTATAGAATTCCATTATGTTATATATATATATTGTCTTATATTTTAGATACGTCGAAAGAATTGAGATTGCACGAAAGATATAAATCGTAAATGCAACGTATAATGGACAGTGTAAAGTAGCTAAGGTTTTTCCTTAAGAAGCAAGAGAAAGAAAGAAAGAAAGAAAGAAAGAAAGAATAGAAGAAAAAAGGGTGGTAGATGGCGTTCTTTGGGATTTAAGGCTCCCATAAATCCGTTCGAAGCATCCCTCGAATCCTCTCGACACGGCGCGGTCAGTCGGCTTTTACCAGATTGTATTCCTCGATAGCTCCTTCGCCGACGCTTTTACTTTAGCTTTCGAAATTCCCCGGAAAAGACGGCCCTTTCACTTGACTCTTTCCATTGCCGAATATCTTGTTCTCTCATTCCCTTCCATCTTTCTTCTTTCTTTATCTCCTTTTAGGTGTAAAGTAGTTGAGTGCAAAAGACAGCCCTTTTATCTAATACCTCCAAAGGGAAAATGTTTTATTGGTTTTTTGAATATTAAATGGGAACTTCTTCTTCTTTTTTCTTTTTTCTTTTTTTTTTTTCTTTTTTCTTTTTTCTTTTTTCTTTCTACCTTTCTTTTTTTTTACTTTCACATTTTAACATTTCTTTTATTATATCGTTATATCAATAGATTTTTTATCCTATCGAACGTGACGTCGAAGATATTTAATAAAGCTGAATTATAATTATATTGGAAAATTGTAAATGCAATTATAATTATTATATAATTAATTTATAATTGTAATGCAATATTAATATTTATATACACACAATCATAAGTATTAGAATTTCATTTGTCAAATATATATCTAACTTTTCATTGAATCAATTTAGAACTTTTAAATTGTTCTTCAATGATTCTCGAGTATATTGAGTATATTTGATATCATATTATTCATTAACGATATCATTACAAATTAATTGGTTTCTTTGTCTTTATTCTTTTTTATCATTATTATTATTATTATTATTATTATTATTATTATTATTATTATTATTATTATTATTATTATTATTAAAGATAACTTCAATTTAATGTTCATTCTTTTATTATTATTCGATTATTTTATATCACTATTTAGTATTTGATTTCTTCCTTAAATACCTTTTTCCTTGTGAACATAAATTTCACTTATCGAACTTCAATGGTATATAAATCTTACACTATTCGATTAACACGATTCTATTTACCTTATCTACTTATCTCATCTACATAATTAGATTCCATTATTATTATTTGTTCCATTACTGATATTATATCTTTATTTTTTCTAAATCGATGTCGAGCTTCCATTGTAACTCTCTCTCTCTCTCTCTCTCTCTCTCTCTCTCTCTCTCTATATATATATATATATATATATATATATATATATATATATATTATTCTACGAGACTATATATGCGTATATACATACGTATATACGTCATACGTCATATATACGTCAGCTCTGATTTCTTTTGTCGTTCGAAGATTGATAACTGATGTAACCAATAGCTATAAGTACTTCCAAGTATCTTTACAAATGGATTTATAATTATGATAGGTAAGCACATATAGAATGAATAAAGTTATAGCAAAATTGATCGGTGATAATATCGATAGATACGATTCCTATGGGGGAAGTTAAATCGAGCGATATACCAATTTCGGCAGACCAGGTCATCGCAATTATCGAGTGTCAGGAGAGAGAAGAAAAAAGAGGAAAGGAAAAAATGTTGTCCACTCGGTAACCCTTCTTTCCTACCTTCTTTCCCGTCCTTGTTTCATTCAGTCGTTCGTTTCGATTCGAAAGGATGCAATCAATGTAGCGTGCAATGCGCTTCGATTTAAATTCATGAATAATTCCTTCTTCTTCTCCTCCTTCTCCTCCTGACTTCAGGGGCCTTCGAGATCGACGAACTTTTCTTCCTTTTTTTCTTCGTTCCATCCTCTTCCATCTCTTTCTTCTTCTCCGCTTCTTCCTCCTCCTTCTCCTCCTCCTCTTTTTTCCTCCTGCTCCTGCTCCTGGTTCAACTTCTGCTCCTCATCTTTTTTTCTTTCTACTTCGCTCCGCTTCAGGAGTATCGATCGACGAAACTTTTATCGAAGTTTAATCAAGAAAAGATCTAATTATCTGGAAACTTGGAGATAAAAACCCATAGAAACTCTATATCCAAAAGAAATTACTTTACTTGCTCCCTAGAAATTGAAATCTGACATGCTGCGCGAATGAATGAGAAATATATTCAAGTCACTTTCTCGTCCATTGATAAGCTTCAATAGGGATGTTTTTCTGTCACAGAGGGAGGCTACGCAACGAGATGTGGAACGAGAACGACGACAACGATTGGAGGCTGAAGCACGGCTACGCGAAGCTACGGCTGAAGCCGAACGAGCACGATCAAGGGTACATCATCTTCAAAGGGAATTGGCCAGGTAAAAAAAAAGACCATCTGATCATTTTTTAAGAATCACGTAGAAATAATTATATGCGAAACGTAGACGAGTAATTATTGACAACTTTCTCGTGTACTATTTTTTTTTTTTTTTTTTTTTTTTTTTTTTGAATAATTTGTTAAGTTTTCATTCTATTCAAAATGGTTTTATTGTGTGTTAAAATTGTCGTACATCGCCTGTAATTTCTTTTCTTACATTTCTTTTCGTTTTTTTTTTTTTTTTTTTTTCGACATTCAAATTAACTTTGTAAAAATGTAAAATATTTCGTCAAAAGCACTATTTATCTTGTTAAAATATTATAGAAAAATGTTTCAAGGCAAAGTATAAATTTATGAGGCAAGAGAATTTTTTTTTCTTTTTCCTTTCCTCGAACTTTAAAAATCATTGAATTTGTTCCTTTTTTTTTTATTTTTTTTTTTTTTTTTTTCGAACGAAACGATATATATTTAACATATCGTCATATAACTGGTAAAATGGAGGAAAAAAAAAAGAAATCGATAGACGTTACTTTCGAATCTTTCGAATTAACGTATTTCAATATGAATAGTAGACATTTTTACATCTCTAATCACGAATATGATTAATAAATCAATAAATTGAAGTAAATGTTAATCCTAGTCGTAATTTCTCGACCAATATCGAAAGTTTTTAATAATACCCGGGGTACAGATATATGTATAGTTAATGGCGCCCGTTTTCATTCTTTTCTTTTTTTTTCTTCTCTCTTTTTCCATTTTCTCTTGCCCATTGGTCTTTGCCACTTTTTTCCTCGTTTCCCTCAATAACACGTTACGAACGTCGCTTATTTCCACGCTTATTTCATCGAGCCCGCAAAGCTGGTAGGTATTTTATATTCGGTGGTCCAGACCACGCGGTATAAAAGTGCCCCAAGGAAGGTTATAACGTATAAATAATGAGAAAGAAAGAGAGAGAGATAGATAGATAGATAGATAGATAGATAGAGAGAGAGAGAGAGAGAGAGAAAGAGAGAGAGAAAGAGAAAGAGGGAGAGGAGGGAGAAAGGAAGAAGGAGTAGGAGGAGGAAGGGAAGTGTTTCACGCGCCGATAACCAGAGAATTCGATGGTAAATCATCGATATTGGCTTTCGTCCAATGATATATAGTACGTATATCGTTCGTCCTTCCCTTTGACCCTGCCGCGATGGTATAGCGAATATCGAAAGAATTGCGTGGAGAAAAGATCGATAGATAATTTAGTTTGCCGATAATATGATGTAACAAAAAAAAAAAAAAAAAAGAAGATAATAGATACATAAGTTTATTATATTTCTGATTCAGAAATGATAAAGAACAGACAAAAGAGATATATAATTGGATATACATATATTGTAAAAGTATATATTTATATACTTTTATATATATATATATATATATATATACATATATGTGTGTATGTGTATTTGTGTGTATACAATTAATAAATAAAAATAAAAAATATAAGTAATAATTATGGAGATATACGAATGAAAAATCTTAGTAAAATATACTGTTACTATTTTTTTTATAACTATCACCTTGAATCACATAACTATAATTGTTTGCCTAATATGTAATGTCAGAATTTTTCATATTTTATATCTAAATAAATAAAACAAGAATAAGAACAACGACGATCATATATAAATAATCAACAATATTATATAGTATTGAATAGGTCAATAAATAATTACGATATTTTCACTACAAAATCTACTGTAAATATATATATATATAATATCAGTTCTATTTAGATCTAATAAAATATTGAAAATATCAGCATTAATTATTATTATCGACGCGATCGATTTGTACATTAGATGCATTAGAACAGTTCAAATTGATTTCTCTTCGATTTCAAGAAAATCAATTTCGTAATCGTTTTAGCGGAACGTTAAGAGCTAAGACAAATACGAAAGTTTAACGAGAGGAGCTTTAAAGCCGATTAGCCTTTCGATATTTCCAAGTGTGTGCTTACTTACGAAACTAAACGAAAGTAAAATCGGCTTACTCAAGAGAGAACCCTCTTTTAACGATCTTCAAATATAAACTTCCAATTTTGCGTTGTACCTTTCGTTCGTTTATTATGACGAATAACTCCGTAGCACTTTTCAAGCTTCAGCGACAAGAAAAATAAGTTTCGAGGCAATTCTTTCGTTCCTTCTCTCTATCTGACCCCTTTCTTCCCCCTCACCCTGTTTCTCTCTCTCTCTCTCTCTCTCTCTCTCTCTCTCTCTCTCTCTCTCTCTCTCTCTCTTGTTCTCTTTTTCTCTCTCTTCTTATCTCATCTTTCAAAGAAGAAGTGAAAAAAGCAGCGAGAATCGTTAGGGAGCATTCAATTAGGATCATTTCACTGGAGGATTAAAATCCAACAGAGCCTCTTCACGCCTACCTGATTTCTTGTATGTCGTAGGATGGAAGAATCATCCCGTGGATTATTGCAACACAAGCAAAGGGCCGAACAGTTGAAGCAAGAAAAGACTGCCCTCACACTATCCTACGAGGTAAGAAGAATATCAGTTAAAAATTGCCGGACCATTATTCCCGAGTTAATGTTAACCCTTTGTGATCTAATTTTTTTTTTAACATAAGTACAATATACTGAGTATGATTTATACCTTAAAAAAAAAACAAAAATAAAAAAAGAAAGAAAGAAAAAAACGATTAACCTTTGAATACGAATACAACGATCTATTTTATGTTAAACTTTTTTCGAGTACTGTATATGAGAGTATATATATATATATATATATATGTATAAGAATATATAATTTATTCGTATTTAATTGATTTAATCTATCTGTAAAAAGTATATATTCATTTGTTTATTAAAACACTTCTAAAAGAAAGATCCTTTAAAAATTTCTTTTTGTATCAATCAATATTCGCGATAATAAAAACAGATCATTAATTTCGTTTTATTTTTTGTTTTTTTTTTTCTTTTTTTTTTTTTTTTTGTTAGCATACTTTACATTAGGCAATCCTTTACATTAACATTTCTCAACCTTTTTGCTCTGCGTTACAATAAATTTGTTCGTAATGATACCGCGACTCAAATGTTTATGATATAAAATTTCTTAAAAATTCGACAATGAGTGAAGTGACTGTATATTATTTAAAAATATACGTCTCAGGAATGTACTACGCAAGAACGTACTAAGAGAACTTTCTGTAAATCTCTTGCAATATTAATCACTTGCCTCGTTTTAAATTAAAGTAGAAGGTATCATTTCACGGTCCATTAAAATTTTAACGCGATCCGATAACTAGATTCGCGACCCTTTATAGGTCGAGAAACATTGCTTCGGACCTACTGAAATATTTCAAGCAGAAAAATTATTGCTTTGTATTACTTTACTACTCGCATAATAGTTTCATTCTGAGGAAACAAAATAACTAACATGCTAACTAAGAATGAACGGTGAAAACAAAATATATGTAAATAATATCCAATTGGATCGAGGATATATATATATATACATATATCGATATATATCACCAAAAATATGTCCGTAGAACTCTAAACTATATCAATCAGAGATAGCAAAGTCGGAGTCTCATCAAAAGAGAAAAGTTGGTACAGCTATGGCTCGATAAAGAGGGGAACAGTAAATACGACATTTGCTAGCATCCCTTTATACTTTACGATGTACTATGCTATCTCGTTCACGGACGGTTTCCCTCTAAAAGAATCGTACTTTGATCCCGACGGGTTCACATCACTGCCCTACGGAATATCGTTTATTATCGACCTATGCTCAATCATAAAATTCCAAAACGTTTATTTGTATGACCCTATGTATCTACACATATATATATATATATGTGTGTGTAGAACAAATATATATTGTCAACGCAGCAAACTCAATAAAATTCAACGTATCAGCATTAAAATCCCAAAAAGTGAAAAAGAATCGTTCTATTTTCTCTCGTCGAAGATGACAGAAAATCGTTGCCACCCTTCACTCTCGAAAGAATACTGAGAAAAGGGCTAGAGGGATGGAGGTGGTAGAGGGATATTTGAGGAGGGAAGAAGGGGAATAGAGGGAGCATAGACATTAACAGTAGGGCCGAGAGAACCGCCGGTTGGTACGACCGTTATAAATCAGACACACGCACCCTCTATTAGCGTTCCTGTCCCTGGCAGCTCCTAAGCTCTAATTTAACGTTAACCGCCTTTCTGCTAATAACGCGTTGACGCTTTATTAACTCTCCGAGCTAATTGCGATAAACGTAATATCAGTACTTGAAAAGGAGATAAAATAAAAAATAAAAAAAAAAACATCGATTTTTTCATATTCAATTAATCATTGTTGTTGTTTAGGCACGGGTTCATCAGTACCAGGTTCAGATCTCAAAGTTACAATTGGAGAACGAGTCGATGCGCGGTCAGTTGCGTGGCTTAGAGGCTGCGTGCGCTGGGGAGGTGCATGCTGCATTGGTAGCACGTTTGGCGACCTTGGAGAGCGAACACGCAGCCCTGGCACGTGACGCCGACGCTCAGCGTCGTCAGTACGAGCGGTGCCTCGACGACGTCGCCAACCAGGTGGTCCGTGCCCTTCTATCTCAAAAGGTTCATCGAAAGCCATACTTTTCATCATTCTTACTCCCCTATTTCACTTCCCTTCTTCCTTTGTGTTCCCGTCTATTCATTGAAAATCCGTAGTTCTTTCTTCAACCTGATTAAAGTACTTTATATTCGTTGATTTTTCGTTACAAAAATGTTGACAAAAACAAACCTCCGCGTATTAATTATAAATATCGAAGATTTTTTAATTTCATAGATATATGTAGGAAGGATTTTTTAAAGGAAAAAAAAAAAGTCTCGAAATTAATCCTTATCATTTCAAGAATATTAAACAAAAAATTTTGATATCCTATATCTTAGGATTATTTAGCGTCTTCTAATTGTTACAATGTAGTTCTTTATAAATATTATAAATTTTTATAATATAATGTTTATAAATATTGCGCTAACGCAAATATCAAAATCAAAAAAAAAAATTCTGAAAGACAGATTAACAGAATTACTGCCAATTGGATTGATATAAGGGTTAATGAAAAATAGAACATTTCATTCGTGATCATTTCGAGATTATATTGTTACAAGTCATCAAACTCGTATCAATATCAGCTCTGCAGTATGAAATTAATAAAGCTATGTCGTGCGATTTGAAATTATGAAATAAAGTTGATTGATCGCGAAAATATTTTTTATCCTTACAAAAAAAAAAAAAAAGAAACTCATTGAAACTTCAAACGCAACGAATGTAAAGTCCTATCGAGAATTCAGCTTACTGATACTTATGCAATTTCTCTCAGGGTTTCAGGGAAGAGATCGGTGCGCTACAAAGGCGCATACGAGAACTCGAAGCTCAAAATCGAGCACTCTCGGGTCTTCTGGCTCAAGCAGCGAGTCCTGGAAGTCCCACTGAACTAATTCAAAGTATACTCGAGGCTGGACCGGCCGCTTTAGTAGCTGCTCTTAGCCTAGATCCATCCTGGGTTCCTCTTTCCAGACCACGCTCCCTTAATCTACAAATACCCGTAATGGCGGCTGCAACAAAATGTCGACGAAACAGACCCACTCTAGGTATTATATTTAAACATTATTATAATATTATCCATTATTATTAATGTAAATTAGATTTCAATATTACCTTGAATTTTTTCTTTTCAATGGAATAATATCGATTGAATTCAATCCTAAAAAATATTTAAATATCATATTCAAATTGATTAAGTTTAAAGAAAAAAAAAAAAAAAAAAAATAGAATTACACAAAGAAAATCTTTAAAACGTATTTTTTTTTAGAGATTATTTCTTATCAATAAAAAAGAAAACAGAAATAATGATACATAAACATATATACATTGTTTAGTGCGCTACATGTCGTTTTATTTAACGTTAGTAAAGAATGAAAATCTGATCTTTCTTACCCCCAAAAATTATTAATTTACATTATTTGCAATTGGATATTATCGTTCTTTCTTATTCCAGGTCAGAAACCTTCAACAGGTTCGGGAACAGCGTCAAATGGGACAACAGGTGCCACGGAAGAAGAAGGTAGCGAGAGTCCTGAAAGTGGTAACAGGGATGAAGGTTATTCGACGATGTCGAGTGATGTTCAAGGTGAAGGTGCTCGTCAGGAACCTTCGTCACGTGGATTAGAAGATCTTAAAGAGGCAACCGATGAGACTGAAGGCGACGTTTCTCCGGATGCACGTTTAATAGCACTTGATGCCGGCGATCCAGATGTTCTCTTCCTACCTCTCAATTTAACGCTAGGAATTAATCCACGGCATAGTTATCCACCGAGCAAAGACCTTCTACCCTATCAGCACGTGATGCGCAGCTTCTCGGACAGTCATCTTTGCTTGAAACTCACAGCGACGAGTAATTTCACGCCATACAAATTACCAAGCCCCATGGGATCCTCCTCCCTTCTTCTCGTCGAAGAAGAGGGCTGGGATGCCGAGTACGTACAGCAATGGCTCAGGTTCGTCCATCGAATTCCCCTTTAACCCTTTATACGTTTGCTGCCACAAGCATTACTATTAGAATATTAAATTATTAATCGATTTTCTTAACTTAATATCAAATAATTACGTATTGAATATATTTCGCAAATAATTGAAATAATGTAGTTATAATCAAAGTTAAATACTTATTAATCAAAAATTTATGAACGAACTAATTGATTGATTCATGAATAAATTCATTACTGATATCTACATGTTAACAAGGTTATATATTTTAATCTATAAACGACTATAAAAAAAAAAAAAAAAAATACTTCGTATCTGATGATAGAAGCATGAAAAAAAAAAATTAAAAAAATAAACAAAAAAAAGAACAAAAAGAAAAAAGAAAGGATGAATGATTTTTACATGTAACACGATAATTCTAAAATGTAAAATAACATTTAACATTTAATTTTATTATGAAAAATTCATTTTGGTAGTAAACGTTGTTGAACTTTCCTTCTGTCCTTTTCTTTTATTCCATTAATTTACCGAAAGTAGTAATAGAAAATAAAATATCGATATTGATTAAAATTCCGTTCTCTTATCGTATTGTTCAGATTGGACGATAGCAGAAGCGCTCAACAGCATCGAGATTTACTCGAGTTGGAATACGATAGGGCGGAATTGGAAGACTGGAGTTTTTCGTTGTCGACGGAGGACCTCGTTCAAACTGAATCTACAGCGTGGAAAGAATCAAATGCCTGTACCGCTATGCCCGCACTCCCTGCCATCAAAGAACACAATCCTTTGGAACTCGAGGAGGATGCGAACGAATGTCTATGGAATGGTGCCAGCTACCTCGCCGATAGAGCAGGGGGTGAATTGGTACAATTTCTTGATTTCACTCTACGGAGTTAGTCATGGAATTGAAACAGTTTGTGTCTCTTTTTATTTTTATCACCGAAGATAAAATAAATTTTCAATAGCGTAATAACATTAATTCATTATGGGTAACTAAAGTGATAGTAATATCAAAAAAAACAATGGAACTGCATTTTTTTTCCTTTTAACGAACGAAGTTATTTCTCGTAATGTTCTGTCTATAAAAATCTTGGAAGAATAAATACTCCAAGAGATATTTTAAAGAAATGATATACTTTATCGGAACGAATTATATGACGTTCCTTATCATTGTAAAATTTAAAATTGATGAGCATTGAAAAGTATATGAACATAAAAATACAGAAATATATGATTCCATTAAAAAAAAAAATAAAAAAAAATAAAAAAATAATGAAAGAAAAATAAAAAAAAGAATCCAATTGCACTTTTTAATATATCTTCGTTATATTTACAATACCATTAAAATTATTCTTTTTATCATCGTTTTAACGATACAATCCTTTTCAATTCCATGACTTAGCCTGTATTATTTTATTAAAGAAACACAAAGCATTAAGAAGTGTAACAATCTATAATAGGTCGCTCTATTGATGGATACGAGGACTGCAGGACCTTGGCCGTATGCTTCGAGCCCTGGTGCCTCGTGGAGTAGCGAGGAAGGCGTTTTAGAAAATTCGAGTAAAAGATCGTCGGCGGCTCTCTCCGGTTGTAGCGACGATCCTGACTCACCTTCGATCGGCACCGATTTCACCAGGGACTTTTACAGATTGGTCAAATTCGAAAGTACCAAAAGTCTCGCGAGTACTTCCTCGAGAAGCGGTAAACCACCAACTGACAGGGAACAAGCCCTTCAAAGTGTCCTATCCTTCATAGCCGAACAACAAATGTATTTGGCAGAATTACCGAATAATTCTTCGGAACAAAACGATATCCCTGGGCCAACCCATTCGATTGAAGGTAATTATTGAATCAACGGAAAACTGAAAAGTTTGTAAAAACATCTTCAAATCCATATTTTTATTTTCTACGTTTATATGTATAATGTTATTTTCGTTACATCGAAAGTATTTTTCTATAATTTAGAAAGGATTAAAACGATATTAATAATGCGTTATCATTTTCAACTTATCTCAGTTATGTCTTAGTTTTAAGAATTTGTATATGTAAATAATTTTAAGTTATTTTATTTTTATCTTTGTCATTATCGAAAACGTTTTTTTCTCTACGAAAAGAAGAAAAAAATCATTCTGAAATATACGATTAATTTTTAAATTTGTCTAAGTTTCGTCTTAGTTTTAAGAATCCATATTTTGTAAGTAAGTTTAAGTAATTTATTTATTCTTTTTTTTTTTCTTTTTTTTTTTTTCTTTTTTCTTTTTTTTCTTTGTCATATTACGAAGGAACATTTTTTTACGAAAAAAAAAAAAAAAAGAAATGTGGTTCTCAAATATATGATTATTTTCAACTTTTGTCTATATTTTCATCTTAGCATTAAGTATTAGTATTAATAAACTGTTTAATCGATTAAGTAATAACCATCGTACTATTAAATAATTTTTAACTTTTTGTAATAAACCTTTCAAATGCGAAGGATTACGTTTGAATATATTTTCAGAAAATCCTGGAAATAGAAGCGAATGTGCCGTCGAAGGTTCTTCCATTGGTACGGAAAGATCTCCGTCGTCGCAAGAAAGTGCTAATTCGGAAAATATACTTGAAGTAAACAACGAGGACGATCCGCTCGAACAAATAGCAGTACCTCCTTTGCTAACCGAAGATAGAATGCTTGGTGTTGTAGGGTCTAGTACTTTAGTAGGTGCTGTAGGTTATACAACGGTAGCATCCACCGAATTAGGTGCCGTTCCCGAAGAAGACGAGGAAGCGGCTACTTCTTCGACCCCTAGCACGGTTGTGAGTTCAAGAAACCTTCCATACATACGTTTAACACGTTCACTGTCGTCCAAGTATAAAGAGTGATCCATTTTAATTTATGCCGGAATATATCTTTGATATTATTTGTTATATCGAGAAATTTTTTCAAGACAACAATTTTTACGAATATTTGCAAAAATATTCGCGTGGATTTATTAAAATAGATTCACCCTATATACATATATGTACGTCGATTCTTTGCACTTAACATTTTTATCTTACACAAGTGACATAGAGTGTACATACATACGTGATGATCTTCCAAATTTAATTGCGAATAAATTATTTAACTCAATCATGCGAGTGAATAATCCTTATCATAAAATGTATTTGTATCAAAAATATCGCTTATTTTTTTTTTCTTTTTTCCTTTTTTCATTAATATTTATATATATACTTTTACATGCAAACATGATATTTTTTTTTAGGTAAATACAGAGTGCAAGGAGAATAAATTTGATTTATTATGAAGAACATGTAGATCAATGGATAGTGAACGTGAAAGATTTATTTCTTCAATGTGCATTCCTCTTGAAACTTTCATTTCATTTCGTCAGGTTAGCCCCGCGAGAGCACCACTATTGGTTGAAGGTAGGGACAGATCTTTGAGCTTCCACGAACGAGCAACGTCGAAAGACGTTATCGACGAATTAAATCGAATGATTAGAAAAGGCGAAGATAATACGGTCAATCAAGATCCTCAGGTAGCGCTCGAAAAATTGGATCTTGCTTGCTGCTGCCCAACTGGTTGGGTTCACGTTGAACGTGATATCGACTTCACAGATCCTAAGGTATACCAATCTCTATATCCCTTCTTTCTAATACAAATTTAAATAAACACCCATGAAAGGTTTTAAAAAGAGTAAAAGACAATTTTTCTTTTTTACACGCTTTACGAGTTTTATTGAATTAAAAGAAAAAAGTATTATTTTATCTGAAATATTTGTTACATATTCCTAAACGCCAAGAATAAATTTTTATATATGATGAATTAATATTTATTACTATCGTCATCGTTATATTTTTTATTTCTTTTTTTTTTTTTTTGTACTCCTTTTCTAATATTGCTCCGTAGAGCTTAGATAATATATTGTTCCTTTAAAAATAGCTAAAAGAAAAAATTTCATGAGTAACATATTTAAAAGCGTTATTTCTTCTCTTTTTTATTTATTTATTTATTTTTTATTAACGATATAAAGATTCTACGTTGTAAAATGAAAAATTGGTTTAGCCTTTTAAAACTCTTCGTGACCTTGACCGTACAATCTATCAATTATTTCTCCTGCCTTCACTCTTTGAAACATTTACTAAATCATACGCGTTTATTTTCTTTCTCTTCAGGCCAGAGCAAACCTTCTAGACGTGATGTTGGCAAGTAGCGAAAGTTCTTCGGCGACCTCGAGCAGCGGTTCCGCTGGTAGTGATTCCGGGGATGAACCACCGGATTACCGACATTTGCACAGGTTACATCGATACCGACGACAAAAAAAAGGTACACTTTTTTCATAAGGTTAACGCGTCTCTCCGTTTCTACTATTTTTTTTTCTTTTTTTTTTCTTGCATATCGTCTCTCGTAAAACAGTGGTGCACAAAATAGTATCTCTTCACTTTTATTTACATTCAAATTTAATTAATGATATCGATAATATATAAATATCGGAAATATCATTTTTAAAAAGACAGATTAAATTTTTATTTTATTCAAAATTTGCAGCTATGCCGCGATTGTTGCACGAAATATTTCTCTTTCTTTTTTTTTTTTTTCTTTTGTCTTTTCTATCTAGTTATATCGAGAGAGAGAGAGAGAGAGAGAGAGAGAGAGAGAGAGAGAGAGAAAGAGAGAGAGAGAGAGACAGACAGAAAGAGAGAGAGAGAGAGACAGACAGAAAGAAAGAGAGAGAGAAAGAGAAAGAACAAAAAATTAAACAATTCCGAAAGAAGATTGATTTCATTTCCTTGAATTGTATTTTTTCGTCGAAAAAAAAAAAAGAAAAAGAAAAAAAAGGAAAGAAAAAATTGCTTTATTCGATTACAAAATTTCATGGAGAATAAAATTTTTCAAATTAGGAAGCTTCTCTCTTTAGAGAGAGTATAGTTGGGAATATAAATAATTTGCGCACCACTGTCATAGAGTATAACAAACGCGTAACACCTCCCCTCGCTCGAACGCGAGCACGTGTGTCGTCGATTTATAGAGAAAGAAAAAAAAAAAAAAAAGTCAGAAAAAGAAAAAAATTCACTTCGCTTACTCGTTACCGCTCATCTCATTCGATCGCACCTTCACCAAACATAAATAAGTAATAAAGATTTTTATGACAACTTCAAATATCCTTATCTTCTCGTATCAATGAGCAATACTCACTTTCAATGCTTATTAACACTGATCTTCTAGAAGGCTGCGATTTTTCTATTAGAGATGTGCTTAACTATAATATCGATAATTGTGTATAAACGATGAGAAATAATCGATAAAATCTTTTTAATTGAAAGTACTTCAAATTTTTAAATAGAATTGTTTTCGATTTTTGATAAATTGAATAACTATAATCATTGATCTTTTTGTATGTATCTTCAACATATATTTACTCATAGACACTTAACGCATTTTATATTTATCTGAAATAAATACACATCGATATATTCAAAAGTTAAATGCATTTAATCTAATTTCTGAAAATATTGTATCAAATTATCGATCACTTGCTCAATATGACTTTATTTTTAGATTTATCATTAAAAGTATCAAAGTTCATCGTGAAAATTCAATCACAAAAGTGAAATTATATTAATGGAAGAAAAAAGAAAAAAAACATAAGTTTAACGATTGAACATATCTTTATGAATTTTAAACAAAGTAAAAAAAATAATGAATACGTTAATTCGATAGAATCTCCATTAATTGAACATTCCGATATTTGAATTTTCTAAATAATGTATTTCTTCGAATGATTAGATTTTTACATTAATTTTTTTTATGTAATTACAAAAATAATTACAAATTAAATAATTACAAAAATTCAATTTGTTTAACAATTTTTTGATAAATTTTGAAAATAATTTTGTAACAATTTTTTCATCATACTTTTGAAAAAAAAAAAAAAAAAAAAGAAAAACATACCGATAAAACTTCAACAATTATGATATATTATTATTAATTATAGATACATCGATAATATCAAAGTCGTATCAATATTTTTCGAACAAGTATCGATAATTCTTAAGCACATCTTTATTTTCTACTAAATATTATAGAAGCGTCTTTAAGTTTTGAACGTGGCAATACCAATTTGATTTGATTTAACTAAAACGTGCTCACGCTTCGTATGCTTTCGTATGCTCGCTCAAGGAACGTCCTTACAAAAATTTTTATAATTTTGTAAAGACGTACGTATACATATATATACATCATCGGAAAGCAAAACGTGATCGAGATAATATTTTTCCATTCATTTCGAAAAAAATTTTAATGGAATTATCGAAGAATTATTACGTCAATTCATTATTGTCCATCTCTCTCTTCTTCCCGACTATTTTATTTTAAAGCGCAAAAATTTAAATAAAAATATACGTCTTGATACGTCTTCGAACAGATTCGTCTGTTTCGTAATAATTGTCATTTTATAAAATTTAAATCTAAATATATTACGTAAAATATGAAATTATTGTCTGCAGTTGAAAAACAAAAAGAAAAAAAGAGAGAGAAAGAGAGAAATAATAAAAAAAAAAAATATAATATAAAAATTCAATTAATATTCTTAGAACGAACGAACGCGATTGTCCAAATATATAAAATATATCATTCGTTTATTTATTTATTAATAACAAAACGTACATGTACAAAATGTATATTCATCCTCTTCACAAATCAACCTTTCAAGATGGTTTTCATTGGGAAAAATATAAATTTGTTCATTATCGAGCAACAATACGTTAACATCGATCCGTTTGTCTTCTCCGTTTGATATCATTTGCAAAAGGATAAATAAATAAAAACAATAAAAATAAAAAAAAGCTTTTACAAATGGTCACACATTCTTATATATATATATATGTATATGTATACGGTCCGCATACACGAATTAACACAATCGCTAGTAGCTCTCGCTGTACATAGCTTTTTTTTCCATATTTTCTGTTCAGATGGTAGCTCCTACGCGGTGTGCTTTGATTGTCACAAGAAAAGCTACGTAGTTCGGCTTAGTGACGAACAATTTCTATAATCGTCTTACCAGTCGGAAAGGAATATGTTTCATCGTGGCAACTTTTATTCGATCCAGCGTACGGAACTATACGGAATTGTACGATATATAAAATAGTCTTACCTCTCATTGGCTCTTACTAACATACTTATTAACCAGAAGACGAGCGTAACGAGAAAGATACATACGCGAAAGAGATTAACCTTTACGCAATTCCACAATTCTTTCCAAATTTTCTTTCCAAATTTTTCCTATATAAATACATCCAATTGTTTTTTTTACATTTTCATAGAAATAATAATAAATATAATAACTATACGTATATTCATTATTAACGAACGACACTAATCCAATCTAAACTGATTGCACTTATTCTTCCAAAAGGATTTGTCCGAATATTTCATAAAATGATCTCATTAGAATAATAAACATAAAGGATAAAATGTCATAATCATTAATATCTATTTATAAATGTTCTCCATAATGTGTGTAGATTTTAATAATACATTTTTATCGTTATTTATACATATCATACATCGATCGTTCGTTATATATTAAAAAAACAATTCGTACTTTCATTTATCATCGATTAATAATTACAAACAAATCATTCGGCTTTGAAAACTATCGAAATATACCGTAACAATATTTTTAGTTTTGGAATTGCGTCAAGGATCATAAGCGATATAATCTAATTTCTCTCTTACGATGGATAAACTTAATTAAACTTATCGTCATATCCTTAGGTGATAATATAACTACACGTATTGTAAAATGATACAAGTCGAATCGTTCTAAACGTTAACGAGATTAATGAACTCTATATAAACGAAATCGTAAAAGAGAAATTATTAAGCGTAACGTGGGATGTAATCGAAGAAAAAAAGAATTAAAAATAAATATAAAAAAAAAAAAAAAAAAAAAAATAAAGAAAAAAGAAAAAAAAAAGAAAAAAAGAAAAGATAAAAGGGACGCGCGAAGAAGGGTGAGAGAAAAGGATAAAAAGAATAGTAAAAAAAAGAAACTAAAAAGAGAGGGGAAAGGAGAGGTAATATGCAAAACGAATAAAAAAATAAAGCAAAAAAATGAAAAGAAAAAAGAAAGAGAGTGCTAAGCCGAGCTACTCTGTGTTCCGCTAGAGCCGGTATAGGAAGAGAGAAAGAGAGCGAGGGAGAGAGAGAGAGAGAGAGAGAACGCGCGCGCGCGAGAGAGAGAGAGAGAGAGAGAGAGAGAGAGAAAACGCGAAAAGAGAGCCGAAGAGTGAAGTGTCTGAGGCATGTTGACCCGCTGCGCTTGGTTTCTCAGCATCAGCGGCACAGGCACAACGCGTCCTAAGACCTTCCACTTGGGGAACTTCGAGGCCGTCCATAATCGACCGCGGGGAGGACTTTTTCGTGAGGTATGGCGAAAAGGAGCGCGAGGCCGTGGCGTCCTTTGATTTTCTCGACGAGATGGTCCCGTCGTCCTCGGCCTGCTCGGACGTCGCTTCCGAGCACGGTTCCGACAACAAAATGGATGCCATCGAACAGGATCACAACAAAATCCTCACCTCGAGTACCCAGACGACAATGACAGCTACGTCGATGACAATGACAATGACGATGACGATGACGAGGATGACGACAACGATGACAACTACCGCTACTACTACTACTACTACTACTACTACTACTACTACTACTATTACGAATCCTCTTGAAATCGACGATATGACACGACCTACCGAACAACAACATTCACTTTAGAAACAGATACGATTTTTCCACTTTTCTATACGCTTTATGACGCGAAAAAACGAGAGAGGTGTCGCATAATTTTATCAGATTTTCATTTAAAACTTGCGCGCCTCGCATCGTGCCTAGTCCAACAAGTTGCTGGGATACAGAGAAGAATGAAAGGAAAAGAACGATAGGACCAACCTACGTATGATGTGTATTATGTATCTGTGTATGTATTATGTATGTATGTATGAATTTATGTATGTACGTATATACGTACGTATGTATGTATGAATGTATGTATGCATGATGTGTGTATGCATGTATGTATGTACGTATGTATGTATGCATGTATGTATGTATGAATGTACTTACGTATATCCTTTCGAATTGGTTCCGCGCTCTTTTTTTAAGAGACAAAAAACAAAACGAAACACGATTTCTGTGTTTTATTTGTTGTAAAAAGTTATCCGAACTAATTCCCTCGTCATCATTTACATATAT